>NW_028226808.1:0-25000 GCF_052327205.1 Somniosus microcephalus
CATCGCACGCCAGTCTGATTGGCAGTGATGGGTTGTAATGAGCCAAAACTTCCTTGGACGTGATCAAGCCTTTGCATTTATGGAAGGCACGTTTACAGTCTTTGCTCCATTTCCAAATTACTCCCGTTTGTAGCAGTTCGTTAAGAGGGTGCAGAACAGTTGACAAGTTCGGTAAAAATTTATGATACCTGTAGTAATTTATCAATCCCAGGAACGACCTTAATTGTGAAACATTTTCAGGTGCTGGGGCTTTTATGACTGCTTCAATTTTTCAGGTGACTTATGCAACCCTTCCTCATTAATTATGTGGCCACAATATGATATTTGTTTCTGGAAAAATTCGCACTTGGGGCGATTTGCTCGTAGGCCCCGTTCTCTCAGCCTAGTGAGCACCTGCTCCAAATTGGCAAGGTGCTCGTTGTCATTTTCTCCTGTTACAAGGATGTCGTCTAGGTAGCATTGAGTCCCCGGAATCCCTTGGCGGACTTGCTCCATAGCTCTTTGCCAGATAGCTGGAGCTGATGCTACTCCGAAAACCAGTCGATTGTACTGGTACAGGCCTTTGTGTGTATTAATCGTGAGATACTTTTTAGGGGCCTCTTCAACCTCCATCTGTAGATATGCTTGTGCCAAGTCAATTTTGGTGAAACGTTTCCCTCCGGATAGTGAGGCGAAAATATCTTCTATCCTCAGAAGAGGATACTGTACCGTGTGAAGGACCGGGTTTACAGTCACCTTGAAGTCCCCACAGATGTGAATTTTTCTCTGTTCTTCAGATTTATCATTATTCAACGTTTTCTTCATGACCGGGACGATGGGTGTTGCCCACTCGCTCCAATCTATCTTGGATAATACGCCTGCCTTTTCCAAATTCTCCAGCTCTGCCTCGACTGCTGGACGAATTGCGTATGGCACTGGCCTTGCCTTAAAAAACTTGGGAATTGCTGCATCTTCCACTTTTATTGAGGCGGTGACGCCTTTCAAGGTTCCTAGTTCCTGTTGAAACACTTCCTTGGCGTTGGCCAAGATGTCTTTTAATCGTTCAGGTATGACGTCATCATTTTTTTTCTTACTGGTCACCGTCAGTGCCTGAATGGAGTGCCAGTCTAAACGTATCTTCCTGATCCATTCACGTCCCAACAGCGGTGGACCACCATCTTGCAGAACGTATAAATACAACTTCTGTATTTCCTTGCCGTTGTATACAACAGGCACCCTTATTTTCCCTTTGGGGTACACTTTCTGCCCCGTATATGTTTTCAAGATAATGGATGTGTCTTTCAAAGGTATATGCGGAAATAGCCGCTCGTAATCCCGTCGACTTATGACGGTCAGAGCTGATCCTGTATCTAGCTCCATTTTAACTGGGGACCCCGCTATCGTGAGGGTAACCCAAATGGTCTGGTAATCTTCTTTGGCAATTACATTATGTAATTTGAGACAGCTTAGTCTCTTGTTTCCGGAGTTGCTATCGCTCTTCTGGTCTTTGGAGCTACTGTCCATTATTTGTACCTTTCTGTACTTTTCCTTATTGATTTTTTCCTGTCCGTGGATTTTTTGTTTCCAGATCGGCATACACGTGCAATGTGTCCAATCTTTCCGCATTGCCTGCATGCTTTGTCCTTGAACCAGCAGTCCCTCTGGTCATGGGTGGATCTGCCGCAGCGATAACATCTCTCTCAACCCCGTGTCATTTCATGGGTGCCGAAGTCCTGTGGCTTTTGCTGTATCTCTGCAGCTCCTCTTGCGGCTGCTTCGTATGATACAGCCACACTGAAAGCCTTGTCCAGTGTCAAATCTTTCTCCGAAAGTAGCCTTTTCTGTGTTCCTTCACTTAGACCGCAGACGAATTTGTCTCAAGAGAATCTGCCAGTCCTGCCCTGAATTGGCAGTGCTTTGACAGCTTCCTTAATTCGGTGAGGTAATCAGCGTTACTTTCATTCTTGTGCTGATTCCTCCTGAAGAATTTGAATCGTTCCGCTATCAGCAGCGGTGTTGGGTTTAAGTGCTCCTGTAGGGTATCAACAATCTCCTTAAAATTCCTTTCCTTCGGTTTGGCTGGAGTGATTAAGTTTCGTAACAGCCTGTATGTCCTTGCGCCCATTAGATTTAGAAGTACTGATGCCTTTTTATCATCCTCTATTTCATTTGCTGTGCAATATACCTCCACTCTTTCCACATATGTGGTCCAATCCTCTATATCGCTATCGAAAGCAGTAATATTGCCAGTCTTGGGCATCCTGAAAAAAAAATGGCCCTCCCGCGCTTTCCTTTCTTCCCCGCAGAAAAAAAATGGCGCCTCCTGCCGCTGCTGACTACGCTGTTCTCCGCGGTTTTTATTTACACAGGTATTTTTTTTTAATAGGTGGAGACTCGTTCCCGCCGGACTCTGGGACTTTTCCCTCCCTCTGCTTGGTCCGAACGCCGGCCGTCTCCCGAGTGCTCCACCCTCTGTCTCTGTTTGCCTCTGCCTTCGCTGCTCGGCCCCGCTGCAGAGCCAGCCGATGGAGCCCCAACCGCCGCCCAGGAAGGATTATTGTAGTACCTGCCACTAGCTGGTGAAACCACAGTTTTTTTTTTTTTTTTTTTTCCCCTTTGACTTTCGTCTGAGGAATCGATCTCCTTGAGGTGCTGCCGAATTGCAGGTAAGTCCGTTTCCAATTCGTCGCCACTGTTGTATCCGTGTGTTAATGGAGACACGGAATGCAGGAGTTGGTTTCACAGGTGTTTACTGGACAAAGTCTGGAGGTGAACTAACAGATACAAGACACTATACAGGCTTATATAGCCCGAGTGGCCATTACCGGCATTACAGTACACAAGGGCTCTTAAAGGCACATACACCACAATTGGCTCTGCCCATTACTAGATGGACCAGGAACTCCCAGAGTCCACAGGGCCCTGGCACAATTGGGTCCCTGCCTTTTTCTGGTGGGAGTCCAGCGGACCCATCAAGGAAATTTAGGACTATGATGTATGATTGGCTTGATTGGAAAGTTTGTTTTTAAAATCTTTTTACAAAGAAAGCTTTCACCTTCTGGGCTCTGTTCCACTAATAAGCTGTTAACGAGGCTAATAATTAACAGGGTTGCAAAGGTATTTGATTTGAAGTCAAAATGAGCAAATCTCCTTGTGTTGATCACTGGTAAGGTGGCATTCGGAATAGGCTGTGCAGCTTTATGTATCTTAAATCAATAATCTTTACTAATGCATGATTTTTCAGGGGGTGAGGGAAGAATTCCCTCTGACCTCGTCCTACTTTTGAGGTGGTTGTTGTACCTGTGTTCAGTCTGTTAGGTAATCTGCTTACGCCTACAAGTCTCTTCCCCTCAGCATTTTAAAATGCCAAGTGGTGTCTCCGCTCAGTCTTGTTTTCTCCAACGGAAACGGGTTCAGTTCTGTTTTGAGTGCTAACTGCTGGTTGCTGAACCTTTACTGCATTGTTTTAAGATAGCGTGTCTAAAACTGCACACCCTTTCCAAATGTCGCATTACCAGTATTTGCATAATAGATTGTGCTGATGTTGACTTTTAATCAAATACATGATTAGTCTTATTAACAGCTACCTACTCCTAATGAAATGGTTATTCAAGGGAGTATTTCTGCTTTTCCACCTTCATTGGACATCCCTTCACCATGCTCTTATTCCAGTGAGCATTATCTTGCATTAATATCCATCGGCCATGCCACCAATGTTCTCATTAAGCTGCGCAGCGGTCTGGAGGTCCTGTGCAGGTGACTCACCGGCTCTTAAATAGAAAAAAACCGCGCATGCGCAGGAATTTGAATGGGCCGCGCAGCCTGCCAAAGGAGCCCCACACCCCCCCAAAAAAAATTAGAGGGAACATTGCATGCTGCTACCTTCACTTTTCAATGTTTTTTCTGGGAAGATGGCTGACAGTGGCAAGGCCAATCCTGGAAATGGCAAGGCTAAAGTGGGCGAACCCTTCGCTCAGCAACATTAGTGAACCAGTTGGGTTTTCACAACAATCCAGCAGCTTTCGTGGTCAATTTCCTGGTGTCGGCCCACAAATTGCTAGATTTATCTCATTCAGTTTCACAATTTGCTACCGCAAGGAAACCCAGTCTGGCCCATGAGTGACTCTAGTGTCAGCTGCACCTGAGTCAGAAGGTTGTGGGTTCAAGTCCCACTCCAGAGACTTGAGCACAAAAATCTAGGCTGACGCTCCCAGTGCACTACTGAGGGAGTGCTGCACTGTCGAAGGTGCCGTCTTTCGGATGAGACGTTAAACCGAGGCCCCGTCTTCCTTCTCAGGTGGACATAAAAGATCTCGTGGCACTATTTCAAAGAATAGCAGAGCAGTGGAGTTATCCCCCCGTGTCCTGACCTCAATCAACATCATTAAAACAGATTATCTGGTCATTATCACATTGCTGTTTGTGGGAGCTTGTTGTGTGCAAATTGGCTGCCGTGTTTCCTACATTACAACAGTGACTACACTTCAAAAAGTACTTCATTGGCTGTAAAATGCTTTGGGACGTCCGGTCGTCGTGAAAGGCACTATATAAATGCAAGTCTTTTCTTTCTTTTAGTCCCACACCAGCGTGGTTGACTCCTAACTTCCCTTTTTGAAGTGACCGAGCAGGACACTCGGTTGTATCAAATTCTACAGAAGGTGGCCTACCACCACCATCTCGGAATCTAGGAATGGGCAATAAAATACTGACCTTGCCAGCAATGCCCACATCCAGCGAATGACTAAAAAAATTTTTAAACTCATGATCCCTGGGCTACTAGTCTCGTACCGTAACCACTAGGTTACTGTACCCTACTTCAGTCATCTTGCAGTGTGCTATATTGTGCTCATCACTTAACTGCGTGGCATGGTGTCATTATTAAATCTTGTATTTTAAGAAATGCTTTGCTCTATCTAACGTATGCATAGTGTGAGCATACAGCAACTTCCTGCAGCGGGTTTTTAATGAAGGGCCATGTTTTCAAACCAGCCTCAACTCATAAGGTCTCGTATCAGTCAGCAAAGGCCTTCCTATTCTTTCACCTGGAGAACAGTGCAGAGCCATAGAATGACACAGCACAGAAGGAGGCCATTTGGCCCATCGTGCCTTTGCTGGCTCTTTGGTAGAGCTATCTAACTAGTCCCACTCCGCCTGCTCTTTCCGTAGAGCCATGCAAATTTTTTCCCTCCAATTTCCTTTAGAAAGTTACTATTGAATCTTCTTCCTCCACCTTTGCAGGCAGTGCATTCCAGATCACGACAACTGGCGGTGTAAAATTTTTTAAATGTTTTCTCACGTCGCCTCTGATTCTTTTACCAATCACCTTAAATCTGATTCTGGTTACCGACCCTTCTGCCACTGGAAACATTTATCTTATTTACTCTATCAAAACCATTCATGATGTTGGAACACTTTTGTCAAATCTCCTGTTGGCCTCCTCTGCTCTAAGGAGAACAACCCCAGTTTCTCCAGTCTCTCCACATGACTGATGTCCCTCAGCCCTGATACCATTCCAGCAAATCTCTTCTGCACCCATTCTAAGGTCTTGACATCCTTCCGAATGTGTGGTACCCTAAATTGAACACCATACTCCAGCTGAGACCTAACCAGTGTTTTATTAAGGTTTAGCATAACTTCCTTGCATTTGTATTAAAGCCAAGGATCCCATATGGTTTTTAACAGCTGTTTCAACTTGTCCTGCCACCTTCAAAGATTTGTGTACACACTTTCCCCCAGCTCTCTGTTCCTACAATTTTAAAGGGGGTGTATCATTTAATTTGTCATCTGCAAACTTTGAAATTATGCCCTGTATACCCAAGTCCAAAAATTCACAATTGTCATGGTAGGATTTGAACTCGAGGCCTCCTAGGTTACCAATCTAGCACCATGACCACGAGGCGGCCATACATTTACCACAGTACAGGGGAAGGAAAATACATCTTGCATCATTAGTTTCTGGGCATGTTTACCAGCATATTAACAGTTCACAGATGCAATTATGTGGATCTGGGCAATACCTCTGAGAGCAACATGCCCACTTCAAACAAAGGTTAAGTGAAATCAGTGACTTTTGCTATAAATGCGATGAAAGACCTAGACAGACTCAATGGGCTCAAAACAAATAAATCCCAGGGATAAATAAGCACAGAGAGATTAGGGAGATTTAGGAGAATCGTTTTGAGGGAGCCTGGATACTGGGAAGGTATTAGGAAATTGAAAGCAGGCTAATGTGATGCCCATATTCAAAGAGGATGACAAAACCCTCGCAGGCAACTACAGACCCATTAGTCTTCAATCCAGATAATAGAATTGAGTAAACATGAGGATCATCTGTACACCAGTAACCTAGTTAACAGTAGTCGGCATAGACTCAGAAAGGGAAGATCTTGCCTGGCCAATCTCATCATCATCTTTAAGGAAGTGATTGACCAAAGTCAATTAATTAAACTCAAACCTGTGGTGATTCGCGTTGAACCCTAAGAAGGGATAAGAAACTGGCTGAAAGGTAGGAAGCAATGAGCACTCGTAAGAGAAGTAAATGAAAAAAATTACACTTTTTTAGGTGTCCCTATGATTTTTCTCCCGGGTTTTCTCACAGTAGAGTCCCGGAGATTAACCTTCAATTCCTGGAGGGTTGGTAATTCTAGCCCTGAGGTACCCTACTCGGTATTGTAAAGTCCGCGCCTCAATAATACACGGACTTCGGGAGAACAGTTTAACAGGTACTTTACTGAACAAGAGGCAGCTTGAAACTGAAACTACAGAAGCCTGCTAGGGCCTTTTATACAGGGGTGGTCACTGCCGGTACTGCAGTCTAAGACCAGTTATTCCCTTAAAGGGACATACACAACAATTCCTCCCCTTTTAGATAAACAGTACATAACATTCATTTAACAACTAAATAATAACTAATTACAATTTCCTCAGTAATATATACATCAACTGGAATAGTCATTTATAAGTTCAGTCTTTGAGGAGGCTTCCTGATCTGGACTGGATAGCGCCTTTCTCGAGTATCCTGTTCTGGCGGTGGAGTCAATTCTGGCTCATTGTCATTGGTTGGTTCGTCAGCTTCCAATACCCCTGCTTCTGAGGTAGACGCAATCTGTACTTCGGGCTCATTACCAGGTGCACATGCTTGTGGTACAGGTTTGGCTTGTTCCTGTGACTCTAGAATCTGGTCAGCATGGCGTCTCACGATGCTCCAACGTCCACTGTGTACATTAGTGGTCCCTGCTGTGTGCATATCGTGCCTGGCTGTCATTTTTCTGTTCGGTAGTCGTGGGCCAAGACTGGCTGCCCTATCTTGAAGCTCCTGGTTGGCTTCTCATTTATGTGCTGGAACTGCTTATCCTCAACATCTCGTCTTATGTTTGGTTTGAGCAAATCCAAGCGACATCTTAGTCTCCGGTTGAAAAACAGTACGGCTGGAGTTTGGTTGGTTACTGCATGTGTCGCATTCCGGTAAGCAAACAGGAAGTTATCTACCTTGTGTTGCAGTGGTATGTCATCATTATACATTGCCTTTATGGCCTTTTTAAAGGTCTGAACAAACCTCTCAGCCAATCCATTTGTGGCTGGATGATATGGGGCAGATGTGTAATGTTTCACCCCATTATTCTTCAGGAACCTCCGGAAATCCTCAGACACAAACTGTGGGCCATTGTCGGAACAGATCTGTTCTGGCAACCCATTCCTGGCGAAGATGGTCCTTAGGACTGCAATAGTTTTCTCCGTGGTGGTGGAGGACATTTTAATGACCTCTGGCCATTTCGAATGGGCGCCCACAGCGATTAGAAACATTGAGTCCATAAATGGACCAGCGAAATCAATGTGTACCCGTTGCCATGGAGATGAGGGCCACTCCCATGGATGTAGCGGGGCCTGTGGTGGAGCGTTTTGGACCTTCTGGCATCCTGTGCATCTCTTGGTCATATCCTCGATTTCTTTATCGATTCCCGGCCACCACACAAATGCCCTGGCTAGGCTCTTCATTTTTACCCCTC
Organism: Somniosus microcephalus; assembly: GCF_052327205.1. NCBI lineage: Eukaryota > Metazoa > Chordata > Chondrichthyes > Squaliformes > Somniosidae > Somniosus > Somniosus microcephalus. The sequence continues at coordinate 7,986 of NW_028226808.1, forward strand.
CCAGATGACCCTCGTGAAGCTCATTGAGTACTCTATCTCTCAACTTGGGTGGAATTACCACTCAGGATCCACACATCAAGGTTCCCCGGCACACTGACAGCTGTTCCCTCCTTGGCGAGAATGCTGGCAACAGTGAGTCGCCATATGCTGGCCACCCCTTCACCGTCAAATCATAGACCCGAGAGAGTGTCGGGTCATTTCGGGTTTCCTTCTCAATACTTGCGTTTGTAACAGGCAAACATTCGACTATGGTCGCATGGAATATCTCCACCGGGTCCACTGCAGGTGCTTCTTCCGCTGTAGGCAACGGTAGGCGCGACAGCCCATCAGCGTTTCCATGTTGTGACCATCTTTGCAGCCGTTGCGCCGTCATCACCGGAACGCCCTTCTTTGGGTTAAAAATTGAGACCAGGGGTTGATGATCAGTCAGTAGGGTGAATTTCTGCCCATGCAGATAGTGATTGAACTTCTTCACCCCCCACACCAGGCTGAGGGCCTCCCTGTCAATCTGGGCGTAGTTACGCTCGGCTGAGGTTAGCGAGCGCGATGCAAAGGCTATTGGCCTCTCTGAACCGTCACGGAATTTGTGTGACAGCACCGCTCCAATGCCGTAAGGTGACGCATCACATGCCAACCGAATCGGTAGTGTTGGGTTGTAGTGGGCCAATACTTCTTTTGAAGTGATTTGGCATTTACATTCCTGAAAGGCACGCTTACACTCATCACTCCATTTCCATGTTACACCAGTTTAAAGGAGGGCGTTCAGTGGGTGCAGAATTGTAGATAAATTCGGCAAGAACTTATGGTAGTAGTTCACCAACCCGAGGAACGACCTCAGTTGCGACACATTTTCTGGTGCTGGAGCCTTGACTACAGCCTCAATCTTGTCCGGCGACTTATGCAACCCTTCCTCATCAATCATGTGGCCCCAATACGAGATTTGTCTCCTGAAGAACTCGCATTTGGGACGGTTGGCTCGTAGCCCATATTCCTGCAATCTTGTGAGCACCTGTTCCAGGTTGGCAAGGTGTTCATTGTCATTTTCGCCCGTAACCAGGATGTCGTCCAAATAACACTGGGTCCCCGGGATCCCTTGCAGGACTTGTTCCATTGCCCTCTGCCACATAGCCGGGGCCGATGCTACCCCAAATACCAGTCGATTGTACTGGTAAAGGCCTTTGTGAGTGTTTATCGTGAGGTATTTCCTAGATGCTTCTTCCACCACCATTTGTAGATACGCTTGAGCCAGGTCAATCTTTGTAAAACGTTTCCCTCCAGATAGTGAGGCGAAAATATCTTCTATCCGCGGAAGCGGATACTGTAGTGTGCAGGACTGGGTTCACAGTCACCTTGAAGTCCCCACAGATGCGAACCTTCCTTGGCTCCCCAGGCGTGCTGCTCAATGCTTCCTTCATTACAGGAACGATGGGTGTGGCCCACTCGCTCCAGTCCACCTTAGACAGCACCCCCCGAACGCTCCAGACTCTCCAGTTCAGCTTCCACAGCTGGGCATATCGCGTATGGTACCGGTCTGGCCTTGAAAAATTTTGGGGTTGCGTTATCCTCCAGCTTTATGGTTGCCTTTACTCCTTTTAGAGTCCCAAGTCCTTGTTGGAACACCTCTTCCGCGTCAGATAGAATTTGTGACAGACGTCCAGGTGCGACGTCATCATCTTTTTTGTCAGTCACAGTTAGTGCCAGAATGGAATGCCAATCCAATTGTAGTCTTCGGATCCATTCACATCCCAATAATGGTGGTCCTCCATCTCGTAGTATATACATGTATAGTTTCTGTGTTTCCTTTCCGTATATTCAACTGGCAGCCTTATTTTTCCTCGGGGTAGACCTTTTGCCCCGTGTATGTCTTCAATACAATGGACGTGTCCTTTAAGGGTATGTGTGAGAATAGCCGCTCATAGTCTCGTCGATTCATGACAGTTAGGGCTGATCCTGTGTCCAATTCCATCTTCACTGGGGACCCTGCTATCATGAGGGTGACCCAAATGGCTCGGTGGTCTTCTTTTGCAATCACGTTGTGTAACTTTAAACAACTTAGTCGCCTGCTCCCGGAGTCCTTTTCACTCTCCTGATCTTCTGAACTACTATCGGTCAGTTTCTTTACTTTCCTGTACTGTTCCTTAGTAGTTCTTGTCGTGTTGGTCCTCTTTCCCGACCTGCAGACTCTTGCTATATGTCCCATTTTCCCGCATTGCCTGCATATTTTGTCTTTAAACCAGCAGTCCTTCTGCTCATGGGTTGTTCTGCCGCAGCGATAGCACTTTTCGGCTCCATACGCCATTTCGTTAGCGCTGTATTCTTGTGGTTTCTGTTGTATTTCCGCAGCTCCCCGTGCTGCTGCTTCGTAGGATACTGCCAGCTGAAAGCCTGTTCTAGCGTCAGGTCCTTTTTTGAAAGTAGTCGTTTCTGGGTTCCTTCACTCTGGAGCCCGCAGACAAACTTATCCCGTAAGGTGTCTGCCAGTCCTGCTCCGAACTGGCAGTGCTTCGATAACTTGCGTAGTTCCGTAAGATAGTCAGCATTGCTCTCATCTTTGTGCTGGTTTACTTTATGGAACTTGAATCTTTCTGCTATCAGCAGTGGTGTAGGGCTTAGATGTTCCTGTAAGATATGAACAATCTCCTCAAAACTCTTCTCCATTGGTTTAGCTGGGGTAATTAAATTCCGCAATAGGCCGTACGTACTCGCACCCATCAGATTTAATAATACCGACGCCCTCTTTCCATCAGCCACCTCATTTGCCTTGCACTACACTTCAATTCTTTCCACATACGTGGTCCAGTCTTCTACCTCGTTGTCGAAAGCAGTGATACTGCCACTTTTCGGCATCTTGGCCGATTTTAAATGGCGCCTCCCGCGCTTTTGCTTCTTCCCCAATGGAATAAAATGGCGCCTCCCGCGCTTTTGCTTCTTCCCCAACGGGATAAAATGGCGCCTCCCGCGCTTTTGCTTCTTCCCCTTACTGCCACGCTGCTCCTAGCATTCTACGGGGTAATGGCGGCGACCCGCAGCTTCGGCGCGTCTCGCTTTCCTTCCCCCCCCCCCCCATTTAGTTTCTCTCCGCTGTCCTGTTCTCGAGCACCGACCGCGCCCTGTGCGCTCCACCCTCTCTCTCTTGTTTTCTTTTCCCGGCGACGCTGCGCGGCCCGATTTGTAGAGCCGCTCGATCGAGCTTGAGCCCGCCGCAGTCCGGAAGGGTCAGCGCGCTACCTGCTACCAGCACGATTCGCTGGAACCACAGTCTCTCCCGCAATTCTCCAAACACCGATGGATTCTTTGGGCGGTTGCCCTCGGTCGACGCCCGTTGCTCAGAGTACGACCTTCCAGGACCTTCCTTTCAGGCGAGATCCCCGTGAGATGATGCCACACTGCAGGTGAGTTCGAACTTACTCGTCGCCACTGTAAAGTCCGCGCCTCAATAATACACGGACTTCGGGAGAACAGTTTAACAAGTACTTTACTGAACAAGAGGCAGCTTGAAACTGAAACTACAGAAGCCTGCTAGGGCCTTTTATACAGGGGTGGTCACTGCCGGTACTGCAGTCTAAGACCAGTTATTCCCTTAAAGGGACATACACAACAGGTATTGGTTATAAAAATATTGGAGACGGGATAAAGAGGCTGTTTGGACAGTTGAGCATCATCCAATCGGATAATTAAGAGCTTGCTTGCTTTCCAATGGGCGCGGGAAGGTGGTCGCTGCGAGGATGGACGTATCGGGCGGCCACTGGAGGAAGCTTGGGGGGCGGGGCGAGTGGAGGCAGGAGGTCGTGTGATGTAACCTCCAGGAATGCATCCAACCAGAGTTGGCAACCCTACTCGGGCTCAGTACTGGGAACGTTGTTGGTTTAAATTTCCATACATGACCTGCATTCAGAAACTCTAAAGTAAAGTGATCAAATTTGCATCCGTTACCAAACTAGATGGGGCAAAGGACGCAGTGGTGGCAGCTCAGAAATCGCAGAATGAGTTGGGCACAGTATGCAAGTGGGCAGCAGATGGTAGATGAAATTTACTACCGACAAGTGCAAAGTGCTACGCATAGGAAGGAAAAATAGACAGCATGCATACCCCACGAATGGTGTTGAAATAGCTAAGGATGAAGCTAAAAGAGACTTGGGAGTCTTCGTAGGCTCGATGCTAAACATGTCCAGCCAATGCAAAGCAGCAATCAACAAAGCCACTACGATGTTGAACTACAATAGACAAAACAGGACAATGTAAGTCAAAGGAGGTAATGATCAAACTATGTAGTGCCCCCTCAGACCGTACCTTCAATACTGCGTCCAGTTTTGGTCACAAGAAACGAGAGCGATATTCAAGGGCTGGGGGCGGTGCAGAGAAGAGCTACAAGTCTGATTCCCCAGGGTCAGCGGTCTTGAGTTATGAGGAAAGACTGGATGGACTTGGGCTTTTCACCCTGGAATGGGGGCATGTGAGACGTGACCTTGTAGAGGTGTGTAAGATAGTTAAGGGGCATAGCGGAAGTTAACCAGGAATATTACTTTAAATGAAACTTTGGGAGTGAACTAAGGGACACAGGTTCAAACTAGTAAATGGACATTTTAGGACTGATGGATCAGGAAATTTGTCTTCACACAAGGGGTAATCAATATGTGGAATAAATCTCCAGATAGAATGGTGGAGGCCAAAACCCTGGAATCATTCAAGAAACAATTGGGTGCTGCAGTGTTGGTGGGGGTGAGGGGGACAGTATTAGGATCTTTTTGGATGGATGAATTATGATGGGCCATCCTCATCTGTAATTATCTTGAGATCTTGCGAACACCTAAACTGCTTTGTCTTTAGTTACTTATACTCTGCAGATTGTCAGCCGGCGGCTCAGTGAGTAGCACCCTCGCCTCTGAGTCAGAAGGTTGTGGGTTCACAGTCCCCATGCCAGGGACTTGAGCTCAAAAATCTAGGCTGACACTCCCCGTGCAGTGCTGAGGGAGCGCTGCACTGTCGGAGGTTCCGTCTTTCAGAAGAGACGTTAAACCGAGGCCCCTTCTGCTCTCTCGGGCGGACGTAAAAAATCTCATGGCACTATTTCGAAGAAGAGCAGGGAAGGTGTCCTGAGGCCAATATTTATCCCTCAATCAACATAACAAAAAACAGATTATCTGGTCATTATCACATTGCTGTTTGTGGGAGCTTGCTGTGCGCAAATTGGCTGCTGCATTTTCCACGTTACAACAGTGACTACACTTCAAAAGTACTTCATTGGCTGTAGAGCATTTTGAGACGTCCAGTGGTCGTGAAAGGCTCTACATAAATTTAAGTCTTTCCGATTCAAGTGGTGTGAGATTCGCAGTTCTCAGGTTGGGCCACTAGGTGGTGTCTAATATAATTGACGCCTCTGCCCCCAAAAGTTGTGTTCTGTAAATTACATCCCATTAATTATGTTGCCAAAAGATTTATTCCTAAAGCCGTTGGCAAGGTTTGATGTTTTTTTAAGTAGGCTCTGATTTTTAATTCCTTTGAGAAATCAAAACTGTAAGTTTAAGGGAATTATCCTGCTAAGATTGTTAATAAAATTGATTTGTTACTTAACTTTCAACAAAACATTTGTACCTTGTTATCTGGTATTTTCTCCCATTTCCTTTTATTCAACTCCTCCACGACTTTATGCTGACAACAACATGCATTTATATTGCGTATCTATCTATCTATCCATCTATAAAAGGATACTGCTGTCTGTCATTCCGTCTGTCTGTCTTGAATTAACTCTCAAGTTATAGAGCGTACCTACACGTGCGTTATGTCGAAAGAAAGCTGACGATTCCAGAACCGTCCTAAGCGTATTTACGTTTCGGCCGGACAAAAATTGTGCCCGCGGTATCCAAAGAACGTTCAACATTCCGCTCATTATCCGCTCATTAGCATCGATGGTCGACCTCGACGTCACATCATACGGCAGGTTCCTGGCGCGTGCGGCCGGGCCCTCCTACGGTCGAGTGACAGGACGATTGACCAATCCTACGCTTCGGTGACCTGACAGTCCACCAATCGGTGCCTGTGTGGGCGGGCCTTGTCGTTCTGAACCGAGGTGAGTCGCCGCCATCTTGATTCCAAACTTTTCCTTCCTTTTTCCCGCTTTCTGCGTGTTTCTTTTCAAATCTACAATTCCAGCAAAAAAAAAAAGTTGCTTTCAAAAGACAAATTGTTTTTCAAAAAAGTTAATTAATTTGTAAATCTTTTGTCTAACCTCTATAATTTTCCTACCTTTCACCATTTTTCCAGGCCTCAAAGCCTGGGCGTCTGTTGACCAGCCACGCCCGAGCTAGGCGCCTCCTGTCGCGATCGACAAAAGGCCAGCGATCGCCGCCATCTTTGTGAAGGCTGGAGGGGGCGGGCCTGAGCCGAGCGCCGCCGCCATCTTAGTAAAGGCGGGCGGGGCGGGAGTCAGCGTCCGCGTCATCTTCTGCCCGGAGCGCGACTTAAGTCCGGCCGGGCCTCACGCGGTAGGTTACGCGGCGGCGTCTCTCTGGTCTTGAAGCCGGCTCGGGCGGGGACATCGGGAGATCGCGGGGGCGGGACATCGGGCGATCGGGGGGCGGGAGATCGGGGCGGGGCTCGGGGACTCTCCCCCTTCCTCCCCTCCGTCCCCGTCCTTCCCCGTCCCCGTCCTTCCCCGTCCCCGTCCTTCCCCGTCCCCGTCCTTCCCCGTCCCCTTCCTTCCCCGTCCCCTTCCTCCCCCGTCCCCTCCCCTCCCCCCCTTCCCTTCCCCTCCTTCCTCCCCCCCTCCCCTTCCCCCTCTCCTCCTCCCCCCTCCCCCTTCCCCCCCAGTCGCTGTCTCTCTTTTCCCCCCCCAGTCGCTGTCTCTCTTTTCCCCCCCCAGTCGCTGTCTCTCTTTCCCCCCCCCAGTCGCTGTCTCTCCTCCCCCCCCCCCCCCCAGTCGCTGTCTCTCTTCCCCCCCCTCCGCCCCAGTCGCGCGCTCTCTTCCCCCCCGCCCCAGTCGCGCGCTCTCTTTCCCCCCCCCCAGTCGCGCGCTCTCTTCCCCCCCCCCCAGTCGCGCGCTCTCTTCCCCCCCCCCCCAGTCGCGCGCTCTCTTCCCCCCCCCCCAGTCGCGCGCTCTCTTCCCCCCCCCAGTCGCGCGCTCTCTTCCCCCCCCCCAGTCGCGCGCTCTCTTCCACCCCCCCAGTCGCGCGCTCTCTTTCCCCCCCCCAGTCGCGCGCTCTCTTCCCCCCGCAGTCGCGCTCTCTCTTTTTCCCCGCCACCCCGAGTCGCGCGTTCGCTCTCTCTCTCTTCCAACAACAACATGCCCTCGAAAAAGCCTCGGCACCACCGGGCACTCGAGCTAGTATATCTATACATATAAATCGGTCGATCTGTCTGTCTGTCTGCGCGTGTGCGTCTGGGCGGCAATGCGCTCGCAAGTTACAGGGCATACCTACGCGTGCGTTACGTCGAAAGAAAGCTTACCTTTCCAAAACGGTTTTAAGCGTATTTACATTTCGGCCGGGCTAAAATCGCGCCCGCGGTATCCGAAAAACCTTAACGTTCCGCTCATTAGCATCTCATTATCCGCTCATTAGCGACAGAGTGACCTCGAGCTCGACCAATCGGACGCCGGGTTGCTGGCGTGTGCCGCCGGGCCAATCGGTGCGTGTGTGGGCGGGCCTTGTCGTTCTGAACCGAGGTGAGTCGCCGCCATCTTGATTCCAAACTTTTCCTTTCTTTTTCCCGCATTCTGCGTCTTTAAAAAAAACGTTGCTTTTAAAACACATATTGCTTTTTAAAAAAATGATTTAGAAACGAATTAACTTATCTAATCTCATTAATTTTCCTACCTTTCCCCGTTTTTCCAGGTAGGCCTCGAAGCCTCGGCTTCTCCTCCGCACCCACGCCCGAGCTAGGCACCTCCTGGCCCCACTCGAAGGCTGGAGGGGCGGGCCTCAGCCCAGCGCCGCTACCTTACTAAAGGGTGCGCACGCAGCAGGAGCTGAGACGCGGCGTCTCTCTCTGGCTCGGCCGGGGGGCGGGGCTTACTGAGCGTCAAGGGTTACCCTGGCAACCGGGCCCACCGGCCGTCTCGCACAGCCGCAATCGGCGGTCTTCACCTCGCGGGAGGGGGGGGGCGCGACCCTCAGAGAGGGGGCCGCGACCCTCGGGGGAGGCCGCCCTCTCTTCCCCCCCCTCTTTCCCCCCCTGCCCTCTCTTCCCCCCGCCCTCTCTTCCCCCCCCCTCTTTCCCCCCCGCCCTCCCTTCCCTTCCCCTCCCCTCCCCCCGCCCCTCCCCTCTCCCCCCTCCCCCTCCCCCCCCGCCCCAGTCGCGCTCTCTCTTCCCCCCAGTCGCTCTCTCTCTTCCCCCCAGTCGCTCTCTCTCTTCCCCCCAGTCGCTCTCTCTCTTCCCCCCAGTCGCGCTCTCTCTTCCCCCCAGTCGCGCTCTCTCTTCCCCCCAGTCGCTCTCTCTCTTCCCCCCAGTCGCTCTCTCTCTTCCCCCCAGTCGCTCTCTCTCTTCCCCCCAGTCGCTCTCTCTCTTCCCCCCAGTCGCTCTCTCTCTTCCCCCCAGTCGCTCTCTCTCTTCCCCCCAGTCGCTCTCTCTCTTCCCCCCAGTCGCTCTCTCTCTTCCCCCCAGTCGCTCTCTCTCTTCCCCCCAGTCGCTCTCTCTCTTCCCCCCAGTCGCTCTCTCTCTTCCCCCCAGTCGCTCTCTCTCTTCCCCCCAGTCGCTCTCTCTCTTCCCCCCAGTCGCTCTCTCTCTTCCCCCCAGTCGCTCTCTCTCTTCCCCCCAGTCGCTCTCTCTCTTCCCCCCAGTCGCTCTCTCTCTTCCCCCCAGTCGCTCTCTCTCTTCCCCCCAGTCGCTCTCTCTCTTCCCCCCAGTCGCTCTCTCTCTTCCCCCCAGTCGCTCTCTCTCTTCCCCCCAGTCGCTCTCTCTCTTCCCCCCAGTCGCTCTCTCTCTTCCCCCCAGTCGCTCTCTCTCTTCCCCCCAGTCGCTCTCTCTCTTCCCCCCAGTCGCTCTCTCTCTTCCCCCCAGTCGCTCTCTCTCTTCCCCCCAGTCGCTCTCTCTCTTCCCCCCAGTCGCTCTCTCTCTTCCCCCCAGTCGCTCTCTCTCTTCCCCCCAGTCGCTCTCTCTCTTCCCCCCAGTCGCTCTCTCTCTTCCCCCCAGTCGCTCTCTCTCTTCCCCCCAGTCGCTCTCTCTCTTCCCCCCAGTCGCTCTCTCTCTTCCCCCCAGTCGCTCTCTCTCTTCCCCCCAGTCGCTCTCTCTCTTCCCCCCAGTCGCTCTCTCTCTTCCCCCCAGTCGCTCTCTCTCTTCCCCCCAGTCGCTCTCTCTCTTCCCCCCAGTCGCTCTCTCTCTTCCCCCCAGTCGCTCTCTCTCTTCCCCCCAGTCGCTCTCTCTCTTCCCCCCAGTCGCTCTCTCTCTTCCCCCCAGTCGCTCTCTCTCTTCCCCCCAGTCGCTCTCTCTCTTCCCCCCAGTCGCTCTCTCTCTTCCCCCCAGTCGCTCTCTCTCTTCCCCCCAGTCGCTCTCTCTCTTCCCCCCAGTCGCTCTCTCTCTTCCCCCCAGTCGCTCTCTCTCTTCCCCCCAGTCGCTCTCTCTCTTCCCCCCAGTCGCTCTCTCTCTTCCCCCCAGTCGCTCTCTCTCTTCCCCCCAGTCGCTCTCTCTCTTCCCCCCAGTCGCTCTCTCTCTTCCCCCCAGTCGCTCTCTCTCTTCCCCCCAGTCGCTCTCTCTCTTCCCCCCAGTCGCTCTCTCTCTTCCCCCCAGTCGCTCTCTCTCTTCCCCCCAGTCGCTCTCTCTCTTCCCCCCAGTCGCTCTCTCTCTTCCCCCCAGTCGCTCTCTCTCTTCCCCCCAGTCGCTCTCTCTCTTCCCCCCAGTCGCTCTCTCTCTTCCCCCCAGTCGCTCTCTCTCTTCCCCCCAGTCGCTCTCTCTCTTCCCCCCAGTCGCTCTCTCTCTTCCCCCCAGTCGCTCTCTCTCTTCCCCCCAGTCGCTCTCTCTCTTCCCCCCAGTCGCTCTCTCTCTTCCCCCCAGTCGCTCTCTCTCTTCCCCCCAGTCGCTCTCTCTCTTCCCCCCAGTCGCTCTCTCTCTTCCCCCCAGTCGCTCTCTCTCTTCCCCCCAGTCGCTCTCTCTCTTCCCCCCAGTCGCTCTCTCTCTTCCCCCCAGTCGCTCTCTCTCTTCCCCCCAGTCGCTCTCTCTCTTCCCCCCAGTCGCTCTCTCTCTTCCCCCCAGTCGCTCTCTCTCTTCCCCCCAGTCGCTCTCTCTCTTCCCCCCAGTCGCTCTCTCTCTTCCCCCCAGTCGCTCTCTCTCTTCCCCCCAGTCGCTCTCTCTCTTCCCCCCAGTCGCTCTCTCTCTTCCCCCCAGTCGCTCTCTCTCTTCCCCCCAGTCGCTCTCTCTCTTCCCCCCAGTCGCTCTCTCTCTTCCCCCCAGTCGCTCTCTCTCTTCCCCCCAGTCGCTCTCTCTCTTCCCCCCAGTCGCTCTCTCTCTTCCCCCCAGTCGCTCTCTCTCTTCCCCCCAGTCGCTCTCTCTCTTCCCCCCAGTCGCTCTCTCTCGTCTCTTCCCCCCAGTCGCTCTCTCTCTTCCCCCCAGTCGCTCTCTCTCTTCCCCCCAGTCGCTCTCTCTCTTCCCCCCAGTCGCTCTCTCTCTTCCCCCCAGTCGCTCTCTCTCTTCCCCCCAGTCGCTCTCTCTCTTCCCCCCAGTCGCTCTCTCTCTTCCCCCCAGTCGCTCTCTCTCTTCCCCCCAGTCGCTCTCTCTCTTCCCCCCAGTCGCTCTCTCTCTTCCCCCCAGTCGCTCTCTCTCTTCCCCCCAGTCGCTCTCTCTCTTCCCCCCAGTCGCTCTCTCTCTTCCCCCCAGTCGCTCTCTCTCTTCCCCCCAGTCGCTCTCTCTCTTCCCCCCAGTCGCTCTCTCTCTTCCCCCCAGTCGCTCTCTCTCTTCCCCCCAGTCGCTCTCTCTCTTCCCCCCAGTCGCTCTCTCTCTTCCCCCCAGTCGCTCTCTCTCTTCCCCCCAGTCGCTCTCTCTCTTCCCCCCAGTCGCTCTCTCTCTTCCCCCCAGTCGCTCTCTCTCTTCCCCCCAGTCGCTCTCTCTCTTCCCCCCAGTCGCTCTCTCTCTTCCCCCCAGTCGCTCTCTCTCTTCCCCCCAGTCGCTCTCTCTCTTCCCCCCAGTCGCTCTCTCTCTTCCCCCCAGTCGCTCTCTCTCTTCCCCCCAGTCGCTCTCTCTCTTCCCCCCAGTCGCTCTCTCTCTTCCCCCCAGTCGCTCTCTCTCTTCCCCCCAGTCGCTCTCTCTCTTCCCCCCAGTCGCTCTCTCTCTTCCCCCCAGTCGCTCTCTCTCTTCCCCCCAGTCGCTCTCTCTCTTCCCCCCAGTCGCTCTCTCTCTTCCCCCCAGTCGCTCTCTCTCTTCCCCCCAGTCGCTCTCTCTCTTCCCCCCAGTCGCTCTCTCTCTTCCCCCCAGTCGCTCTCTCTCTTCCCCCCAGTCGCTCTCTCTCTTCCCCCCAGTCGCTCTCTCTCTTCCCCCCAGTCGCTCTCTCTCTTCCCCCCAGTCGCTCTCTCTCTTCCCCCCAGTCGCTCTCTCTCTTCCCCCCAGTCGCTCTCTCTCTTCCCCCCAGTCGCTCTCTCTCTTCCCCCCAGTCGCTCTCTCTCTTCCCCCCAGTCGCTCTCTCTCTTCCCCCCAGTCGCTCTCTCTCTTCCCCCCAGTCGCTCTCTCTCTTCCCCCCAGTCGCTCTCTCTCTTCCCCCCAGTCGCTCTCTCTCTTCCCCCCAGTCGCTCTCTCTCTTCCCCCCAGTCGCTCTCTCTCTTCCCCCCAGTCGCTCTCTCTCTTCCCCCCAGTCGCTCTCTCTCTTCCCCCCAGTCGCTCTCTCTCTTCCCCCCAGTCGCTCTCTCTCTTCCCCCCAGTCGCTCTCTCTCTTCCCCCCAGTCGCTCTCTCTCTTCCCCCCAGTCGCTCTCTCTCTTCCCCCCAGTCGCTCTCTCTCTTCCCCCCAGTCGCTCTCTCTCTTCCCCCCAGTCGCTCTCTCTCTTCCCCCCAGTCGCTCTCTCTCTTCCCCCCAGTCGCTCTCTCTCTTCCCCCCAGTCGCTCTCTCTCTTCCCCCCAGTCGCTCTCTCTCTTCCCCCCAGTCGCTCTCTCTCTTCCCCCCAGTCGCTCTCTCTCTTCCCCCCAGTCGCTCTCTCTCTTCCCCCCAGTCGCTCTCTCTCTTCCCCCCAGTCGCTCTCTCTCTTCCCCCCAGTCGCTCTCTCTCTTCCCCCCAGTCGCTCTCTCTCTTCCCCCCAGTCGCTCTCTCTCTTCCCCCCAGTCGCTCTCTCTCTTCCCCCCAGTCGCTCTCTCTCTTCCCCCCAGTCGCTCTCTCTCTTCCCCCCAGTCGCTCTCTCTCTTCCCCCCAGTCGCTCTCTCTCTTCCCCCCAGTCGCTCTCTCTCTTCCCCCCAGTCGCTCTCTCTCTTCCCCCCAGTCGCTCTCTCTCTTCCCCCCAGTCGCTCTCTCTCTTCCCCCCAGTCGCTCTCTCTCTTCCCCCCAGTCGCTCTCTCTCTTCCCCCCAGTCGCTCTCTCTCTTCCCCCCAGTCGCTCTCTCTCTTCCCCCCAGTCGCTCTCTCTCTTCCCCCCAGTCGCTCTCTCTCTTCCCCCCAGTCGCTCTCTCTCTTCCCCCCAGTCGCTCTCTCTCTTCCCCCCAGTCGCTCTCTCTCTTCCCCCCAGTCGCTCTCTCTCTTCCCCCCAGTCGCTCTCTCTCTTCCCCCCAGTCGCTCTCTCTCTTCCCCCCAGTCGCTCTCTCTCTTCCCCCCAGTCGCTCTCTCTCTTCCCCCCAGTCGCTCTCTCTCTTCCCCCCAGTCGCTCTCTCTCTTCCCCCCAGTCGCTCTCTCTCTTCCCCCCAGTCGCTCTCTCTCTTCCCCCCAGTCGCTCTCTCTCTTCCCCCCAGTCGCTCTCTCTCTTCCCCCCAGTCGCTCTCTCTCTTCCCCCCAGTCGCTCTCTCTCTTCCCCCCAGTCGCTCTCTCTCTTCCCCCCAGTCGCTCTCTCTCTTCCCCCCAGTCGCTCTCTCTCTTCCCCCCAGTCGCTCTCTCTCTTCCCCCCAGTCGCTCTCTCTCTTCCCCCCAGTCGCTCTCTCTCTTCCCCCCAGTCGCTCTCTCTCTTCCCCCCAGTCGCTCTCTCTCTTCCCCCCAGTCGCTCTCTCTCTTCCCCCCAGTCGCTCTCTCTCTTCCCCCCAGTCGCTCTCTCTCTTCCCCCCAGTCGCTCTCTCTCTTCCCCCCAGTCGCTCTCTCTCTTCCCCCCAGTCGCTCTCTCTCTTCCCCCCAGTCGCTCTCTCTCTTCCCCCCAGTCGCTCTCTCTCTTCCCCCCAGTCGCTCTCTCTCTTCCCCCCAGTCGCTCTCTCTCTTCCCCCCAGTCGCTCTCTCTCTTCCCCCCAGTCGCTCTCTCTCTTCCCCCCAGTCGCTCTCTCTCTTCCCCCCAGTCGCTCTCTCTCTTCCCCCCAGTCGCTCTCTCTCTTCCCCCCAGTCGCTCTCTCTCTTCCCCCCAGTCGCTCTCTCTCTTCCCCCCAGTCGCTCTCTCTCTTCCCCCCAGTCGCTCTCTCTCTTCCCCCCAGTCGCTCTCTCTCTTCCCCCCAGTCGCTCTCTCTCTTCCCCCCAGTCGCTCTCTCTCTTCCCCCCAGTCGCTCTCTCTCTTCCCCCCAGTCGCTCTCTCTCTTCCCCCCAGTCGCTCTCTCTCTTCCCCCCAGTCGCTCTCTCTCTTCCCCCCAGTCGCTCTCTCTCTTCCCCCCAGTCGCTCTCTCTCTTCCCCCCAGTCGCTCTCTCTCTTCCCCCCAGTCGCTCTCTCTCTTCCCCCCAGTCGCTCTCTCTCTTCCCCCCAGTCGCTCTCTCTCTTCCCCCCAGTCGCTCTCTCTCTTCCCCCCAGTCGCTCTCTCTCTTCCCCCCAGTCGCTCTCTCTCTTCCCCCCAGTCGCTCTCTCTCTTCCCCCCAGTCGCTCTCTCTCTTCCCCCCAGTCGCTCTCTCTCTTCCCCCCAGTCGCTCTCTCTCTTCCCCCCAGTCGCTCTCTCTCTTCCCCCCAGTCGCTCTCTCTCTTCCCCCCAGTCGCTCTCTCTCTTCCCCCCAGTCGCTCTCTCTCTTCCCCCCAGTCGCTCTCTCTCTTCCCCCCAGTCGCTCTCTCTCTTCCCCCCAGTCGCTCTCTCTCTTCCCCCCAGTCGCTCTCTCTCTTCCCCCCAGTCGCTCTCTCTCTTCCCCCCAGTCGCTCTCTCTCTTCCCCCCAGTCGCTCTCTCTCTTCCCCCCAGTCGCTCTCTCTCTTCCCCCCAGTCGCTCTCTCTCTTCCCCCCAGTCGCTCTCTCTCTTCCCCCCAGTCGCTCTCTCTCTTCCCCCCAGTCGCTCTCTCTCTTCCCCCCAGTCGCTCTCTCTCTTCCCCCCAGTCGCTCTCTCTCTTCCCCCCAGTCGCTCTCTCTCTTCCCCCCAGTCGCTCTCTCTCTTCCCCCCAGTCGCTCTCTCTCTTCCCCCCAGTCGCTCTCTCTCTTCCCCCCAGTCGCTCTCTCTCTTCCCCCCAGTCGCTCTCTCTCTTCCCCCCAGTCGCTCTCTCTCTTCCCCCCAGTCGCTCTCTCTCTTCCCCCCAGTCGCTCTCTCTCTTCCCCCCAGTCGCTCTCTCTCTTCCCCCCAGTCGCTCTCTCTCTTCCCCCCAGTCGCTCTCTCTCTTCCCCCCAGTCGCTCTCTCTCTTCCCCCCAGTCGCTCTCTCTCTTCCCCCCAGTCGCTCTCTCTCTTCCCCCCAGTCGCTCTCTCTCTTCCCCCCAGTCGCTCTCTCTCTTCCCCCCAGTCGCTCTCTCTCTTCCCCCCAGTCGCTCTCTCTCTTCCCCCCAGTCGCTCTCTCTCTTCCCCCCAGTCGCTCTCTCTCTTCCCCCCAGTCGCTCTCTCTCTTCCCCCCAGTCGCTCTCTCTCTTCCCCCCAGTCGCTCTCTCTCTTCCCCCCAGTCGCTCTCTCTCTTCCCCCCAGTCGCTCTCTCTCTTCCCCCCAGTCGCTCTCTCTCTTCCCCCCAGTCGCTCTCTCTCTTCCCCCCAGTCGCTCTCTCTCTTCCCCCCAGTCGCTCTCTCTCTTCCCCCCAGTCGCTCTCTCTCTTCCCCCCAGTCGCTCTCTCTCTTCCCCCCAGTCGCTCTCTCTCTTCCCCCCAGTCGCTCTCTCTCTTCCCCCCAGTCGCTCTCTCTCTTCCCCCCAGTCGCTCTCTCTCTTCCCCCCAGTCGCTCTCTCTCTTCCCCCCAGTCGCTCTCTCTCTTCCCCCCAGTCGCTCTCTCTCTTCCCCCCAGTCGCTCTCTCTCTTCCCCCCAGTCGCTCTCTCTCTTCCCCCCAGTCGCTCTCTCTCTTCCCCCCAGTCGCTCTCTCTCTTCCCCCCAGTCGCTCTCTCTCTTCCCCCCAGTCGCTCTCTCTCTTCCCCCCAGTCGCTCTCTCTCTTCCCCCCAGTCGCTCTCTCTCTTCCCCCCAGTCGCTCTCTCTCTTCCCCCCAGTCGCTCTCTCTCTTCCCCCCAGTCGCTCTCTCTCTTCCCCCCAGTCGCTCTCTCTCTTCCCCCCAGTCGCTCTCTCTCTTCCCCCCAGTCGCTCTCTCTCTTCCCCCCAGTCGCTCTCTCTCTTCCCCCCAGTCGCTCTCTCTCTTCCCCCCAGTCGCTCTCTCTCTTCCCCCCAGTCGCTCTCTCTCTTCCCCCCAGTCGCTCTCTCTCTTCCCCCCAGTCGCTCTCTCTCTTCCCCCCAGTCGCTCTCTCTCTTCCCCCCAGTCGCTCTCTCTCTTCCCCCCAGTCGCTCTCTCTCTTCCCCCCAGTCGCTCTCTCTCTTCCCCCCAGTCGCTCTCTCTCTTCCCCCCAGTCGCTCTCTCTCTTCCCCCCAGTCGCTCTCTCTCTTCCCCCCAGTCGCTCTCTCTCTTCCCCCCAGTCGCTCTCTCTCTTCCCCCCAGTCGCTCTCTCTCTTCCCCCCAGTCGCTCTCTCTCTTCCCCCCAGTCGCTCTCTCTCTTCCCCCCAGTCGCTCTCTCTCTTCCCCCCAGTCGCTCTCTCTCTTCCCCCCAGTCGCTCTCTCTCTTCCCCCCAGTCGCTCTCTCTCTTCCCCCCAGTCGCTCTCTCTCTTCCCCCCCAGTCGCTCTCTTTCTTCCCCCCAGTCGCTCTCTCTCTTCCCCCCAGTCGCTCTCTCTCTTCCCCCCAGTCGCTCTCTCTCTTCCCCCCAGTCGCTCTCTCTCTTCCCCCCAGTCGCTCTCTCTCTTCCCCCCAGTCGCTCTCTCTCTTCCCCCCCAGTCGCTCTCTCTCTCTCTTCCCCCCCAGTCGCTCTCTCTCTCTCTTCCCCCCCAGTCGCTCTCTCTCTCTCTTCCCCCCCAGTCGCTCTCTCTCTCTCTTCCCCCCCCAGTCGCTCTCTCTCTCTCTTCCCCCCAGTCGCTCTCTCTCTCTCTTCCCCCCAGTCGCTCTCTCTCTCTCTTCCCCCCAGTCGCTCGCTCTCTCTCTTCCCCCCAGTCGCTCGCTCTCTCTCTTCCAACAACATGCCCTCGAAAAAGCCTCGGCACCGCCGGGCACTCCAGCTAGTAT
Organism: Somniosus microcephalus; assembly: GCF_052327205.1. Classification (NCBI taxonomy): domain Eukaryota; kingdom Metazoa; phylum Chordata; class Chondrichthyes; order Squaliformes; family Somniosidae; genus Somniosus; species Somniosus microcephalus. Next base: position 24,444 of record NW_028226808.1, read on the forward strand.
CTATATATATAAATCGGTCCTTCTGTCTGTCCTTCTGTCTGCACGTGTGCGTCTGTCCGGCTCTGCGCTCGAAAGTTACAGGGCGTACCTACGCGTGAGTTACGTCGAAAGAAAGCTTGCCTTTCCAAAACGGTTTTAAGCGTATTTACGTTTCGGCCGGGCTAAAATCGCGCCCGCGGTATCCGAAAAACCTTAACATTCCGCTCATTTGCATCTCATTATCCGCTCATTAGCGACAGAGTGACCTCGAGGTCGACCAATCGTACGCCGGGTTGCTGGCGTGTGCCGCCGGGCCAATCGGTGTGTGTGTGGGCGGGCCTTATCGTTCTGAACCGAGGTGAGTAGCCGCCATCTTGCTTCCATTCTTTTTCCTGCTTTCTGCGTCTTTCTTTTCAAATATACATTTCCAGCAAAAAAAAAGTTGCTTTTAAAACAAAAATTGTTTTTTAAAAAAGTTAATTAATTTGTAAATCTTTTGTCTAACCTCTATAATTCTCCTACCTTTCACCGTTTTTCCAGGCCCGGGGCCTAGGCTTCTCCAACTGCCAGCAGTGCAA
>NW_028226809.1:0-25000 GCF_052327205.1 Somniosus microcephalus
AGTCATTTCTTCATGAATGATAAGATTCATGACACTCAATACCCCTATTTATGAAACCCAAGATCCCATATGTCGCTAACCACTCTCAAAATATCCCGCCACCTTCAGGGACCCATGCACATTAACTTCCAGGTCCCTCTGTCTCTGCACACTCTTTAAAACTGTGCCATTAAGTGTATATTGCCTCTCCCTGTTCCTACTGCCAAAATGCATCACCTCACACTTCTCTGTATTAAATTCCATCTGCCACTTGTCTGCCCATTCTGTTAGCCTTTCTATGTCCTGTTGCAATGGATTGGTATCATCCTCACTGTTTGCCACACCCCCAAGATGGGTGTCATCGGCAAATTTTGAAATTCTACTCTGTATCCCAATATCCAGGTCAGAATAAAGGCGACTATGAAGGTATGAGAGCGGAATTGAGTAGAGTGGATTGGGAAAATAGATTAAAGGGTAAGACGATACATGATCAGTGGTGTACATTTAAGGAGTTATTTTACAACTTCCAAAAAATATATATTCCACTGAGAAGAAAAGGGTGTAAAAGAAAAGACAGCCATCCGTGGCTAAGTAAAGGAATTAAGGATAGTATTCGACTAAAAACAAGGGCATATAAGGTAGCCAAATCTAGTGGGAGGACAGAGGATTGGGAAAACTTTAAAAGACAGCAAAAAATAACAAAAAGATTGATTAAGAAAGGGAAGATAGATTATGAAAGTAAATTAGCAAAAAATATAAAAACAGATAGTAAGAGTTTTTATAGTTATATAAAAAGAAAAAGGGTGGCTAAAGTAAATGTTGGTCCCTTAGAGGATGAGACCGGGAAATTAATGGTGGGAAATATGGAGATGGCAAAAACACTGAATGAATATTTTACATCAGTCTTTACAGTAGAAGACACTAAGAATATCCCAACACTGGACAAACAGGGGGCTAAAGGGGGGGAGGAGCTAAACACGATCAAAATCACTAAGGAAGTGGTACTCGGTAAAATAATAAGAACATAAGAACATAAGAAATAGGAGCAGGAGTAGGCCAATCGGCCCCTCGAGCCTGCTCCACCATTCAATAAGATCATGGCTGATCTGATCCTAACCTCAAATCTTCTATCACTCTGCATCCACCCAAACCCATGTGATCTCCTGGGAGAGGCGAAAAACCAGATAAAGACCCAATGGCCAATTTGGGAGAAAAAAATCTGGGAAATTCCTCTCCGACCCATCTAGGCGATCGAAATTCTTCCAGGAGATCACTCTGTCCCTATATTTTCTACACTACTTACCTTCTGTAAAGGCGATCTCCACCCCAGCCAGGAACAGGAATAAAACCATCTCCTGAAATCTAACACAGAATTAGATACCTATCAATTCATCCAATGAAAAGCGACGAGTTAAGAAAGTAACTATAGGTTTTTATTGGCTAAATAACAGAGCCCACCCTCGTGGGTGGTCGGATACAACAAGGAGGAATGCCAGCCAGTCGACTACCTTTATACCTGGGCAGGTAGGTGGAGTCATGGGTGGAGTCAGCAGTGGTCAGCCCAGGTATAGCAGCGTGACAAGAGGCGACCTCGTATAGTGATACAACAATGTGAACAGTGATAACCATAGAGTAACGATATAACAGTGATAACTATAGTGTAACGATAGTGAACGATAAAAGTGGTTTACCACATTCACCCCTTGTTTAGATTTGAGTCCGGCGGGGTGAAGTGTACTACCAGTTCTGGTATGTCAGTCTGTCCGGAGGCCTCGTAAGCCTTTCTGATCGTCGCAGCGGCGGTGTTGCATTATCCGGTGTTAATGCTGGTGTCTGCGTGGTCGGCGAAGGCTCGTGGGGTTCCGGCATGCCGTCTACCTGGTCTGGAATTGGGGGGGTGGTGGGGGGGGGTGAAGGTGGTGTCTCCGGAGTGCCCGAGGGTGCGAGGTCTCGTAAGGAGATTGTGTCCTCCCGCCCGTCTGGGTATGCCACATAGGCGTACTGGGGGTTGGCGTGCAGGAGGTCCACCCTCTCGACCAGGGGGTCCGTTTTATGGGCCCTCACGTGCTTTCGCAGCAAGACGGGCCCCGGGGAGGTCAGCCAGGTTGGTAGCGTGGTTCCCGTAGTCGACTTCCTGGGGAAAGCAAACATTCGTTCATGGGGGGTGGCGTTGATGGCAGTGCAAAGTAGTGACCGGGTGGAATGCAGCGCTGCCGGGAGGACTTCCTGCCAGCGGGAGGTTGGGAGGCCCTTGGACTTTAAGGCTAAGAGGACGGCCTTCCATACCGTCGCGTTCTCTCTTTCTACCTGGCCGTTCCCTCGGGGGTTGTAGCTGGTGGTCCTGCTTGCAGCAATACCTCTCGCTAGTAGGAACTGACGGAGTTCCTCGCTCATGAAGGAGGAGCCCCGGTCACTATGTATATAGTTTGGGAACCCGAACAAGGCGAAGAGGTCGTTCAGGCATTTAATGACCGTGGTGCTGGTCATGTCTGGGCAGGGGAAGGCAAAGGGGAAACGGGAGTGCTCATCAACAATGTTGAGGAAGTACACATTACGGTCAGAGGACGGGAGGGGCCCCTTAAAGTCGATGCTCAGGCGCTCGAAGGGGCGGGTGGCCTTGATCAGGCTTGCTCTGTCCGGCCTAAAGAAGTGCGGTTTGCACTCGGCACAGGTCTGGCAGTTCCTGGTCATGGCCCTGACCTCCTCGATGGAGTAGGGCAGGTTGCGGGCCTTAATGAAGTGGTAAAGTCTGGTGACCCCGGGGTGGCAGAGGTCGTTGTGGAGGGTCTGAAGTCTATCACTTTGCGCGCTGGCGCATGTAATTCGTGACAGAGCATCGGGGGGTTCGTTCAGCTTACCTGGCCGGTACAAGATATCATAATCGTAGGTGGAGAGCTCGATTCTCCACCTCAAGATCTTGTCATTCTTGATTTTGCCCCTCAGCTTGTTATTAAACATAAAAGCGACCGAACGTTGGTCGGTAAGGAGGGTAAATCGTTTGCCTGCCAGGTAGTGCCTCCAGCGTCGTACCGCCTCCACAATCGCCTGGGCCTCCTTCTCGACCGACGAGTGTCGGATCTCAGGGCCCTGTAGGGTCCTTGAGAAGAAGGCCACCGGTCTCCCCTCCTGGTTAAGGGTGGCGGCTAGGGCGAAGTCGGATGCATCGCTCTCGACTTGGAAGGGGATGGACTCATCCACTGCGTGCATAGTGGCCTTGGCAATGTCTCCCTTAATGAGGGAGAAGGCTGCGCACGCTTCCTCCGTAAGGGGGAAGGATGTGGACTTCATGAGGGGTCTGGCTTTGTCCGCATAATTGGGCACCCATTGGGCATAGTAGGCGAAGAGCCCCAGGGTTCTCTTCAGTGCCTTTGGACAGTGGGGGAGGGGTAGCTCCATGAGGGGGCGCATTCTTTCGGGGTCGGGGCCGATGACTCCGTTCTCTACTACACAGCCGAGGATGGCAAGGTGCGAGGTGTTAAACACACATTTATCCTTATTGTAGGTGAGGTTCAGCCGTTGGGCCGTACGGAGGAATCTCTCCAGATTAACATCGTGGTCCTGCCGGTCGCGGCCGCAGATGGTGACGTTATCTAGATAGGGGAACGTGGCGTGCAGCCCGTTCTGGTCAACCATCCGGTCCATCTCCCTTTGGAAGACCGAAACCCCGTTGGTGACGCCGAAGGGAGCCCTAAGGAAGTGGTAGAGGCGGCCGTTCGCCTCGAAGGCTGTATACTGGCGGTCCTCAGGGCGGATAGGGAGTTGGTGATAGGCCGACTTAAGGTCGATGGTGGAGAATACCCGGTACTGCGCAATCTGATTGACCATATCAGATATGCGGGGAAGGGGGTATGCGTCCAGCTGGGTGTACCTGTTTATGGTCTGGCTGTAGTCGATGACCAGGCGGTTTTTATTGCCGGTCTTAACGACCACGACCTGGGCACGCCAGGGGCTGGTGCTCCCCTCGATGATGCCCTCCTTCAGGAGACGCTGCACCTCAGAGCTAATGAAAGCTCTGTCCCCGGCGCTGTACCGCCTGCTCTTGGTAGCGACGGGTTTGCAGTCGGGGGTGAGGTTAGCGAACAGGGAAGGTGGCGGGACCTTGAGGGTGGATAGGCCGCAGGTGTTACGCGGTGGGCGGTTTAAAATCTGCTGGTTGTCGACTGTGAGTGGGGGGGGGGGGTCCGCCGTATGCTAACGTGACGCTTTGGAGGTGGGATTGGAAGTCTAGGCCTAGTAGGACGGCAGCGCATAGCTGGGGCAGGACGAGGAGTTTAAAATTTTTATACTCCGTACACTTAACCGACAGGGTCACAACACAGTAGCCGCTGATGTCTGTGGCGTGTGACCTCGATGCCATCGAGATCCGGTTGCGCGTTGGCAGGACAGGGAGGGAGTAGTGGCTCACCGTGTCTGGGTGGATGAAGCTCTCCGTGCTTCCGCTGTCGAACAGGCAGGTCGTGGCGTGGCCGTTTACTTTGATGTCCATCATCGAGTTGGACAGGTGATGCGGGCGGGCCTGGTCCAGTGTGACGGAGGCTAGTGTATAGCTGAGCGAGTTGTTGTAGTCTGCGGTTGAGGCGGTAGTCGGGTCTAGAGGCACGGTGGCGGTCGGGCGTGGTGGGTAAAATGGCGTCTCCCACGAGGTTGGACAAAATGGCGGAGAAGATGGCTGCCCCCATAACTCACATGAGGCACTGCTGGTGTCGGTTGCCTGTATCAAAGATGGCCACCCCCGTGACTCACATGTGGGGATGCTGGCCTCTGTTGCCTTGAAGGAAGATGGCCGCCCCCACAGCTCGCATGAGGCACTGCTGGCCTCTGATGATCCACCTCTGCAGGCCTTAGCGAAGTGGCCTTTCTTCATGCAGTTGGAGCAGGTAGAGTTCCTGGCTGGGCAGCGCGACCTCGGGTGTTTCGCCTGGCCGCAGAAGAAGCAGCCGGCGGCCCGATCGCGGGGGTCCGATGTCGGAGCCGGTACCGGGGGTGGCGGTCTCGATCGGGTCCGGGACGCCAACGCTGAGGTAGGTCCCAGGGGGGTTGCTGCGGGGGGTATCGCGGTCGGGGTCGGTCTCAAGTACCAGGGTCGCGACTTACAGTACCTTGAGTATGCCTCGAGGTCCCGATGGGCCACCTCTAGAGAGAGAGCGAGGGCTGCAGCTTTGTCCAGGTCGAGGTCCCTTGCTTCCAGTAGTCTTTGCCGTGAGTAGTCGGACCGCAGGCCTTTCACGAAGGCATCGCGGACATTGTCTTCAGTATTTTCTGCCGCCGTTACCGCTTTAAAGTTACAGTCTCTGCCGAGTGCTTGTAGCACCCGTAAAAATTCCTCCACGGGCTCTCCTGGCTGTTGCGGGCGGGATCTCAGGAGGTGTCTGGCATACATGGAATTTACCGGGGTTTGGTACTGTCTTTTCAGCCGGTTGATGGCGTCCTCGTATGTTTCAAGGTCCCGGATGAGTGCGAATACTTTAGGGCTCACTTGGGCGTTCAGAACTCTTAGCATGGATTTCTGAGGCACGCCGGATTCTCCCAGGTAGGCTTCGAAGCAGCTCAGCCAGTGTTCGAAGTCGAGGGCTGAGTTTGCTGCCTGTGGGTTTAGATCCAGGTACGGTGGTCTGAGGGCTCGCAGCCAGGCCGGCTGCTGTGGCTGTTGTAGCTGGGCGTCTGGCTGGTCGCTTGGCTGGTCGTTTGACTGCTCAGGTGTCGACATTTTAAAATTTAGCCAATAAAATTGATATACCTATCAATTCATCCAATGAAAAGCGACGAGTTAAGAAAGTAACTATAGGTTTTTATTGGCTAAATAACAGAGCCCACCCCCGTGGGTGATCGGATACAACAAGGAGGAATGCCAGCCAGTCGACTACCTTTATACCTGGGCAGGTAGGTGGAGTCATGGGTGGAGTCAGCAGTGGTCAGCCCAGGTATAGCAGCGTGACAAGAGGCGACCTCGTATAGTGATACAACAGTGTGAACAGTGATAACTATAGTGTAACGATAGTGAACGATAAAAGTGGTTTACCACACACAGTAGGTGCAGAACAAGGCTACACAGCCCCTGGGCCCACTCCACTACCCACACGGCCATGAGCATTCCGAACCTAGACTCATGTCCAATTTCCTGCCCGCTCCCCCTCACCCTTAATTCCCTTTACTTCTAGGAAACTATCTATTTCTGTTTTAAATTTATTTAATGATGTAGCTTCCACAGCTTTCTGGGGCAGCAAATTCCACAAACCTACTACCCTCTGAGTGAAGAAGTTTCTCCTCATCTCAGTTTTGAATGAGCAGCCCCTTATTTTAACATTATGCCCCCTAGTTCTAGTTTCACCCATCATTGGGAACTCAAGGCGGATAAATCACCTGGACCTGATGGCTTACATCCTAGGGTCTTGAGGGAAGTGACGGTAGGGATTGTGGATGCATTGGTAATAATTTTCCAAAACTCCCTGGACTCGGCAAAGGTCCCGGCAGACTGGAAAACTGCTAATGTAACACCCTTATTTAAAAAGGGCAGTAGACAGAAGGCTGGAAACTATAGACCGGTTAGCCTAACATCTGTGGTAGGTAAAATTTTGGAGTCCATTATTAAGGAGACAGTAACGGGACATTTGGATAATCATAATTTAATAGGACAAAGTCAGCATGGTTTTATGAAGGGGAAGTCATGTTTGACAAATTTGCTGGAGTTCTTTGAGGAAGTAACGTATAGGGTGGATAAAGGGGAACCAGTGGACGTAGTGTATTTAGACTTCCAAAAGGCATTTGACAAGGTGCCACACAAAAGATTATTGCTTAAGATAAAAAATCACGGGATTGGGGGTAATATTCTGGCATGGATAGAGGATTGGCTATCTAACAGAAGGCAGAGAGTTGGAATAAATGGTTCATTCTCAGACTGGCAATCAGTAACTAGTGGTGTTCCGCAGGGGTCAGTGCTGGGTCCCCAACTCTTTACAATCTATATTAACGATTTGGAGGAGGGGACCGAGTGTAACATATCAAAGTTTGCAGATGATACTAAGATGGGAGGGAAAGTAGTGAGTGAGGAGGACATAAAAAACCTGCAAGGGGACATCGACAGGCTAAGTAAGTGGGCAGAGATTTGGCAGATGGAATACAATACTGGAAAGTGTGAGGTTATGCACTTTGGCAGGAAAAATCGTAGAGCAAGTTATTATCTTAATGGCAAGAAACTGGAAAGTACTGAAGTACAAAGGGATCTGGGGGTCCTGGTGCACGAAACTCAAAAGGTTAGTATGCAGGTGCAGCAAGTGATTAAGAAGGCCAATGGAATGTTGGCTTTCATTGCTAGGGGGATAGAATATAAAAATAGGGAGGTATTGCTTCAGTTGTACAAGGTATTGGTGAGACCGCACCTGGAATACTGCATACAGTTTTGGTGTCCATACTTAAGAAAGGACATACTTGCTCTCGAGTCAGTACAAAGAAGGTTCACTCGGTTAATCCCGGGGATGAGGGGATGGACATATGAGGAGAGGTTGAGTAGATTGGGACTCTACTCATTGGAGTTCAGAAGAATGAGAGGCGATCTTATTGAAACATATAAGATTGTGAAGGGGTTGGATCGGGTGGATGGGGGGAGGATGTTCCCGATGATGGGTGAAACTAGAACTAGGGGGCATAGTCTTAGAATAAGGGGCTGCTCTTTCAAAACTGAGATGAGGAGGAACTACTTCACTCAGAGGGTGGTAGGTCCATGGAATATGCTGCCCCAAAAAGCTGTAGAAGCTACATCATTACATAAATTTAAAACAGAAATAGACAGTTTCCTAGAAGTAAAGGGAATTAAGGGTTACCGGGAGCGGGCAGGAATTTGGACATGAGTCTAGGTTCGGATCGGTCATGACCCTATGGGTAGCGGAGCGGGCCCAGGGGCCGTGTAGCCTGATCCTGCTCCTATTTCATGTGTCTAATTCTGTTAGATTCAGGAGATGGTTCTGTGATAGTGGATTGGCGGTTAGGATCAGATCAGCCATGATCTGATTGAATGGCGGAGCAGGCTCGAGGGGCCGATTGGCCTACTCCTGCTCCGATTTCTTATGTTCTTATGTTCTTATTTATATATATCAAAAAAAGCAGTGGCCCCAGCATTGACCCTTAGGGAACACCACTGTCTACCATCCTCCAGTCTGAAAAACAGCCATTTACCACAAGTCGCTGTTTTCTGTCCTTAAGCCAATTCCTTATCCAAGCTGCCACTGACCCACCTATTCCATGAGCCTCAATTTTGTTAACCAGCCTTCTATGTGGTACTTTGTCAAGCGCCTTACAAAAATCCATGTAGACAACATCCATTGCATTCCTTTCAGCAATCTTCCCTGTTCATCAAAAAATTCAATTAGATTAGTCAAACATGATCTGCCTTTTACAAATCTGTATTGGCTCTACTTAATTAGCTTAAACCTCTCCAGTGCCCTTAATATTTTCCTTGATTATAATTTTGAAAACTTTACCCACCACTAATGTTAAACTGACCGGCCTGTAGTTACTAGGATTGTCTTTACACCCTTTCTTGAACAATGGTGTCACATTTGGAACTTTCCAATCCTCAGGCACCTTCCCTGCATCTAGGGAAGATTGGAAAATTATAGCAAGCCCTTCCGCTATCTCCTCCCCCAATTCTCTTAGCAACCTGGGATGCAAGCCATCTGGACCTTGCGACTTGTCCACTCTAAGCATACCCAGCCTTTCTAGTACATCCTGTCTATCAGTTTTCACCCCTTCCATTGCTTCTACCTTTTCCACTTCTACCGATATTTTGTCAGCATCCACCTCCTTAGTAAACACCAATACAAAGTATTCATTGAGTATTCTAGCCTTGCCCTGCGCCTCTAAGCATATATCACCTTCTTTGTCCCTAATAGGCCGCACCACACCTCTTACTACCCGCTTACTAATTACATGCCGGAATGAATATTTTACATCAGTCTTTACAATAGAAGACACTAAGAATATCCCAACACTGGACAAACAGGGGGCTAAAGGGGGGAAGGAGCTAAACACGATCAAAATCACTAAGGAAGTGGTACTCGGTAAAATAACGGGACTCAAGGCGGATAAATCACCTGGACCTGATGGCTTACATCCTAGGGTCTTGAGGGAAGTGGCGGTAGGGATTGTGGATGCATTGGTAATAATTTTCCAAAACACCCTGGACTTGGCAAAGGTCCCGGCAGACTGGAAAACTGCTAATGTAACACCCTTATTTAAAAAGGGCAGTAGACAGAAGGCTGGAAACTATGGACCGGTTAGCCTAACATCTGTGGTAGGTAAAATTTTGGAGTCCATTATTAAGGAGACAGTAACGGGACATTTGGATAATCATAATTTAATAGGACAAAGTCAGCATGGTTTTATGAAGGGGAAGTCATGTTTGACAAATTTGCTGGAGTTCTTTGAGGAAGTAACGTATAGGGTGGATAAAGGGGAACCAGTGGATGTAGTGTATTTAGACTTCCAAAAGGCATTTGACAAGGTGCCACACAAAAGATTATTGCTTAAGATAAAAAATCACGGGATTGGGGGTAATATTCTGGCATGGATAGAGGATTGGCTATCTAACAGAAGGCAGAGAGTTGGGATAAATGGTTCATTCTCAGACTGGCAATCAGTAACTAGTGGTGTTTCGCAGGGGTCAGTGCTGGGTCCCCAACTCTTTACAATCTATATTAATGATTTGGAGGAGGGGACCGAGTGTAACATATCAAAGTTTGCAGATGATACTAAGATGGGAGGGAAAGTAGTGAGTGAGGAGGACATAAAAAACCTGCAAGGGGACATCGACAGGCTAAGTAAGTGGGCAGAGATTTGGCAGATGGAATACAATACTGGAAAGTGTGAGGTTATGCACTTTGGCAGGAAAAATTGTAGAGCAAGTTATTATCTTAATGGCAAGAAACTGGAAAGTACTGAAGTACAAAGGGATCTGGGGGTCCTGGTGCACGAAACTCAAAAGGTTAGTATGCAGGTGCAGCAAGTGATTAAGAAGGCCAATGGAATGTTGGCTTTCATTGCTAGGGGGATAGAATATAAAAATAGGGAGGTATTGCTTCAGTTGTACAAGGTATTGGTGAGACCGCACCTGGAATACTGCGTACAGTTTTGGTGTCCATACTTAAGAAAGGACATACTTGCTCTCGAGTCAGTGCAAAGAAGGTTCACTCGGTTAATCCCGGGGATGAGGGGATGGACATATGAGGAGAGGTTGAGTAGATTGGGACTCTACTCATTGGAGTTCAGAAGAATGAGAGGCGATCTTATTGAAACATGTAAGATTGTGAAGGGGTTGGATCGGGTGGATGCGGGGAAGATGTTCCTGATGATGGGTGAAACTAGAACTAGGGGGCATAGTCTTAGAATAAGGGGCTGCTCTTTCAAAACTGAGATGAGGAGGAACTACTTCACTCAGAGGGTGGTAGGTCCATGGAATATGCTGCCCCAATAAGCTGTAGAAGCTACGTCATTACATTAATTTAAAACAGAAAGAGACAGTTTCCTAGAAGTAAAGGGAATTAAGGGTTATGGGGAGCGGGCAGGAATTTGGACATGAGTCTAGGATCGGAACGGTCATGGCCCTGTGGGTAGCAGAGCGGGCCCAGGGGCCGTGTAGCCTGATCCTGCTCCTATTTCGTGTGTCTAATTCTGTTAGATTCAGGAGATGGTTCTGTGATAGTGGATTGGCAGTTAGGATCAGATCAGCCATGATCTTATTGAATGGCAGAGCAGGCTCGAGGGGCCGATTGGCCTACTCCTGCTCCTATTTCTTATGTTCCTATGTAAGAAGATTTTTAGGTTCCCTTTTATGCTAACCGCCATTCCATTCTCATATTCTCTTTTTGCCAATCTTATTTTCATCCTCACTTCCCCTCACAACTTATTGTATTGGGTCTGGTTCTCCCTGAAATAATTCACCTGACATGCACTCTTTTTTTGGATCATCATGACTTGGCTTTGTATTCCACTACAGTCCTCCGATCTACCAGCCGAGCAGCAGCAGGACGTGAAGCCACAGCAACGATGAAAGAAGCCGAGAAGATCCCGAGACTGCGGCAGGGAAGCGAGGTGAGCGGAAAGTGGCGGCCGTCCCGAGCGTGAGGGAGCAGCCGAGAGCGCTGTCTGACTGATAGACGACTTCTTTTGCCTGAAAGTGAGTGCTGAGTGTTTCAAAGTGTTGCTGCTCAATGGCACTCCCTGCTGGTGAGCAGACACAAATGCTCAAGCAAAACAGCTGTGTGCTGGTGGACGCAGAGAGCATTAAAGTTCGAGACAAGAAAAAGAGGTGTCTTGTGCCTTCGTGGCAACATGATGCACTATAAAGTGAAGAGAGGAGCTTTGAGCGAAATGCTGCTTACCACCCGCTTACTGCAAAAGCACGCGAGCTCCTTCGAGCCGGAATTGAACCAGCGACCTAAGGATGACTTTGCTTTGATATTCCACTACAGTCCTCCGCTCTACCAGCTGAGCTATCGAAGGGAAGCGGCAAAGGTGCTTTTGTTTGCCGATAGTTTGCCGTGCGCATTTTGACGCTTCTGGCCTGGCGGAGTCACGTGCGCGTCATCGGTACCTGCTCGTGCCGCAGCGTTGGTGGGACTGTGAGCTGCCAGCTACTCTCCACAGCCTGGATAACGCGTCTGACTACAAATCAGAAGATTGTAGGTTTGACTCCTATCTGGCTCGGAGTTTTTTGCAAACAGCGCGTTATAAATGTAAACACCTTGCAAGATGCCCTACATGGCAGCGCTGCCTGGCCGCTTGCATGGCAAGTGCCTTCTCAGCGCAGCAGGCAGCACGTCAGTCTCCTAATGCGAAGATCCTGAGTTGAATCTTCGGAGAAGGCGTCAGTGCTGGCAAAGTCGTTTTTTGGGCTTCTCTCACCTTTGCTGGATGTGAAAAGCAAGAAATCTTGCTTACGACATGGCAGAAAAAGATTTGCTGTCCGTTTTTCCCGTCTGACAGGGGTTCAGTGACGCGAGAGCCCATTTCGTTCTGAATAATTGCTCTAAGCCAAAAGGAAAGTGGAGAATGCGGGCATCGATCCCGCTACCTCTCACATGCTAAGCGAGCGCTCTACCATTTGAGCTAATTCCCCAGTCGCTTTATGTACGGTGCTTTAGTTTGCTCCTCAGTAGCCTCTTCGCACTCGCCGCCACGCTGCTCCGCGACCGGCAGAGAAATCCTGCTTGAGGATCGGCCCACTCCTTGACTTCATTAAATACTTTGCTCCAATCGGCGTTGCCGAGCAGCAGTAGGACGTGAAGCCACAGCAACGATGAAAGAAGCCGAGAAGATCCCGAGACTGCGGCAGGGAAGCGAGGTGAGCGGAAAGTGGCGGCCGTCCCGAGCGTGAGGGAGCAGCCGAGAGCGCTGTCTGGCTGATAGACGACTTCTTTTGCCTGAAAGTGAGTGCTGAGTGTTTCAAAGTGTTGCTGCTCAATGGCACTCCCTGCTGGTGAGCAGACACAAATGCTCAAGCAAAACAGCTGTGTGCTGGTGGACGCAGAGAGCATTAAAGTTCGAGACAAGAAAAAGAGGTGTCTTGTGCCTTCGTGGCAACATGATGCACTATAAAGTGAAGAGAGGAGCTTTGAGCGAAATGCTGCTTACCACCCGCTTACTGCAAAAGCACGCGAGCTCCTTCGAGCCGGAATTGAACCAGCGACCTAAGGATGACTTTGCTTTATATTCCACTGCAGTCCTCCGCTCTACCAGCTGAGCTATTGAAGGGAAGCGGCAAAGGTGCTTTTGTTTGCCGATAGTTTGCCGTGCGCATTTTGACGCTTCTGGCCTGGCGGAGTCACGTGCGCGTCATCGGTACCTGCTCGTGCCGCAGCGTTGGTGGGACTGTGAGCTGCCAGCTACTCTCCACAGCCTGGATAACACGTCTGACTACAAATCAGAAGATTGTAGGTTTGACTCCTATCTGGCTCGGAGTTTTTTGCAAACAGCGCGTTATAAATGTAAACACCTTGCAAGATGCCCTACATGGCAGCGCTGCCTGGCCGCTTGCATGGCAAGTGCCTTCTCAGCGCAGCAGGCAGCACGTCAGTCTCCTAATGCGAAGATCCTGAGTTGAATCTTCGGAGAAGGCGTCAGTGCTGGCAAAGTCGTTTTTTGGGCTTCTCTCACCTTTGCTGGATGTGAAAAGCAAGAAATCTTGCTGACGACATGGCAGAAAAAGATTTGCTGTCCGTTTTTCCCGTCTGACAGGGGTTCAGTGACGCGAGAGCCCATTTCGTTCTGAATAATTGCTCTAAGCCAAAAGGAAAGTGGAGAATGCGGGCATCGATCCCGCTACCTCTCACATGCTAAGCGAGCGCTCTACCATTTGAGCTAATTCCCCGGTCGCTTTGTGCATGGTGCGTTAGTTTGCTCCTCAGTAGCCTCTTCGCACTCGCCGCCACGCTGCTCCGCGACCGGCAGAGAAATCCTGCTTGAGGATCGGCCCACTCCTTGACTTCATTAAATACTTTGCTCCAATTGGCGTTGCCGAGCAGCAGTAGGACGTGAAGCCACAGCAACGATGAAAGAAGCCGAGAAGATCCCGAGACTGCGGCAGGGAAGCGAGGTGAGCGGAAAGTGGCGGCCGTCCCGAGCGTGAGGGGGCAGCCGAGAGCGCTGTCTGACTGATAGACGACTTCTTTTGCCTGAAAGTGAGTGCTGAGTGTTTCAAAGTGTTGCTGCTCAATGGCACTCCCTGCTGGTGAGCAGACACAAATGCTCAAGCAAAACAGCTGTGTGCTGGTGGACGCAGAGAGCATTAAAGTTCGAGACAAGAAAAAGAGGTGTCTTGTGCCTTCGTGGCAACATGATGCACTATAAAGTGAAGAGAGGAGCTTTGAGCGAAATGCTGCTTACCACCCGCTTACTGCAAAAGCACGCGAGCTGTTTCGAGCCGGAATTGAACCAGCGACCTAAGGATGACTTTGACTTTGTATTCCACTACAGTCCTCCGCTCTACCAGCTGAGCTATCGAAGGGAAGCGGCAAAGGTGCTTTTGTTTGCCGATAGTTTGTCGTGCGCATTTTGACGCTTCTGGCCTGGCGGAGTCACGTGCGCGTCATCGGTACCTGCTCGTGCCGCAGCGTTGGTGGGACTGTGAGCTGCCAGCTACTCTCCACAGCCTGGATAACGCGTCTGACTACAAATCAGAAGATTGTAGGTTTGACTCCTATCTGGCTCGGAGTTTTTTGCAAACAGCGCGTTATAAATGTAAACACCTTGCAAGATGCCCTACATGGCAGCGCTGCCTGGCCGCTTGCATGGCAAGTGCCTTCTCAGCGCAGCAGGCAGCACGTCAGTCTCCTAATGCGAAGATCCTGAGTTGAATCTTCGGAGAAGGCGTCAGTGCTGGCAAAGTCGTTTTTTGGGCTTCTCTCACCTTTGCTGGATGTGAAAAGCAAGAAATCTTGCTGACGACATGGCAGAAAAAGATTTGCTGTCCGTTTTTCCCGTCTGACAGGGGTTCAGTGACGCGAGAGCCCATTTCGTTCTGAATAATTGCTCTAAGCCAAAAGGAAAGTGGAGAATGCGGGCATCGATCCCGCTACCTCTCACATGCTAAGCGAGCGCTCTACCATTTGAGCTAATTCCCCGGTCGCTTTGTGCATGGTGCGTTAGTTTGCTCCTCAGTAGCCTCTTCGCACTCGCCGCCACGCTGCTCCGCGACCGGCAGAGAAATCCTGCTTGAGGATCGGCCCACTCCTTGACTTCATTAAATACTTTGCTCCAATCGGCGTTGCCGAGCAGCAGTAGGACGTGAAGCCACAGCAACGATGAAAGAAGCCGAGAAGATCCCGAGACTGCGGCAGGGAAGCGAGGTGAGCGGAAAGTGGCGGCCGTCCCGAGCGTGAGGGGGCAGCCGAGAGCGCTGTCTGACTGATAGACGACTTCTTTTGCCTGAAAGTGAGTGCTGAGTGTTTCAAAGTGTTGCTGCTCAATGGCACTCCCTGCTGGTGAGCAGACACAAATGCTCAAGCAAAACAGCTGTGTGCTGGTGGACGCAGAGAGCATTAAAGTTCGAGACAAGAAAAAGAGGTGTCTTGTGCCTTCGTGGCAACATGATGCACTATAAAGTGAAGAGAGGAGCTTTGAGCGAAATGCTGCTTACCACCCGCTTACTGCAAAAGCACGCGAGCTGTTTCGAGCCGGAATTGAACCAGCGACCTAAGGATGACTTTGACTTTGTATTCCACTACAGTCCTCCGCTCTACCAGCTGAGCTATCGAAGGGAAGCGGCAAAGGTGCTTTTGTTTGCCGATAGTTTGCCGTGCGCATTTTGACGCTTCTGGCCTGGCGGAGTCACGTGCGCGTCATCGGTACCTGCTCGTGCCGCAGCGTT
The DNA here is from genome assembly GCF_052327205.1 of Somniosus microcephalus. Lineage (NCBI taxonomy): Eukaryota > Metazoa > Chordata > Chondrichthyes > Squaliformes > Somniosidae > Somniosus > Somniosus microcephalus. The sequence goes on from NW_028226809.1 coordinate 15,338, forward strand.
GGTGGGACTGTGAGCTGCCAGCTACTCTCCACAGCCTGGATAACGCGTCTGACTACAAATCAGAAGATTGTAGGTTTGACTCCTATCTGGCTCGGAGTTTTTTGCAAACAGCGCGTTATAAATGTAAACACCTTGCAAGATGCCCTACATGGCAGCGCTGCCTGGCCGCTTGCATGGCAAGTGCCTTCTCAGCGCATCAGGCAGCACGTCAGTCTCCTAATGCGAAGATCCTGAGTTGAATCTTCGGAGAAGGCGTCAGTGCTGGCAAAGTCGTTTTTTGGGCTTCTCTCACCTTTGCTGGATGTGAAAAGCAAGAAATCTTGCTGACGACATGGCAGAAAAAGATTTGCTGTCCGTTTTTCCCGTCTGACAGGGGTTCAGTGACGCGAGAGCCCATTTCGTTCTGAATAATTGCTCTAAGCCAAAAGGAAAGTGGAGAATGCGGGCATCGATCCCGCTACCTCTCACATGCTAAGCGAGCGCTCTACCATTTGAGCTAATTCCCCGGTCGCTTTGTGCATGGTGCGTTAGTTTGCTCCTCAGTAGCCTCTTCGCACTCGCCGCCACGCTGCTCCGCGACCGGCAGAGAAATCCTGCTTGAGGATCGGCCCACTCCTTGACTTCATTAAATACTTTGCTCCAATCGGCGTTGCCGAGCAGCAGTAGGACGTGAAGCCACAGCAACGATGAAAGAAGCCGAGAAGATCCCGAGACTGCGGCAGGGAAGCGAGGTGAGCGGAAAGTGGCGGCCGTCCCGAGCGTGAGGAGGCAGCCGAGAGCGCTGTCTGACTGATAGACGACTTCTTTTGCCTGAAAGTGAGTGCTGAGTGTTTCAAAGTGTTGCTGCTCAATGGCACTCCCTGCTGGTGAGCAGACACAAATGCTCAAGCAAAACAGCTGTGTGCTGGTGGACGCAGAGAGCATTAAAGTTCGAGACAAGAAAAAGAGGTGTCTTGTGCCTTCGTGGCAACATGATGCACTATAAAGTGAAGAGAGGAGCTTTGAGCGAAATGCTGCTTACCACCCGCTTACTGCAAAAGCACGCGAGCTGTTTCGAGCCGGAATTGAACCAGCGACCTAAGGATGACTTTGACTTTGTATTCCACTACAGTCCTCCGCTCTACCAGCTGAGCTATCGAAGGGAAGCGGCAAAGGTGCTTTTGTTTGCCGATAGTTTGTCGTGCGCATTTTGACGCTTCTGGCCTGGCGGAGTCACGTGCGCGTCATCGGTACCTGCTCGTGCCGCAGCGTTGGTGGGACTGTGAGCTGCCAGCTACTCTCCACAGCCTGGATAACACGTCTGACTACAAATCAGAAGATTGTAGGTTTGACTCCTATCTGGCTCGGAGTTTTTTGCAAACAGCGCGTTATAAATGTAAACACCTTGCAAGATGCCCTACATGGCAGCGCTGCCTGGCCGCTTGCATGGCAAGTGCCTTCTCAGCGCAGCAGGCAGCACGTCAGTCTCCTAATGCGAAGATCCTGAGTTGAATCTTCGGAGAAGGCGTCAGTGCTGGCAAAGTCGTTTTTTGGGCTTCTCTCACCTTTGCTGGATGTGAAAAGCAAGAAATCTTGCTGACGACATGGCAGAAAAAGATTTGCTGTCCGTTTTTCCCGTCTGACAGGGGTTCAGTGACGCGAGAGCCCATTTTGTTCGAATAATTGCTCTAAGCCAAAAGGAAAGTGGAGAATGCGGGCATCGATCCCGCTACCTCTCACATGCTAAGCGAGCGCTCTACCATTTGAGCTAATTCCCCGGTCGCTTTGTGCATGGTGCGTTAGTTTGCTCCTCAGTAGCCTCTTCGCACTCGCCGCCACGCTGCTCCGCGACCGGCAGAGAAATCCTGCTTGAGGATCGGCCCACTCCTTGACTTCATTAAATACTTTGCTCCAATCGGCGTTGCCGAGCAGCAGTAGGACGTGAAGCCACAGCAACGATGAAAGAAGCCGAGAAGATCCCGAGACTGCGGCAGGGAAGCGAGGTGAGCGGAAAGTGGCGGCCGTCCCGAGCGTGAGGGGGCAGCCGAGAGCGCTGTCTGACTGATAGACGACTTCTTTTGCCTGAAAGTGAGTGCTGAGTGTTTCAAAGTGTTGCTGCTCAATGGCACTCCCTGCTGGTGAGCAGACACAAATGCTCAAGCAAAACAGCTGTGTGCTGGTGGACGCAGAGAGCATTAAAGTTCGAGACAAGAAAAAGAGGTGTCTTGTGCCTTCGTGGCAACATGATGCACTATAAAGTGAAGAGAGGAGCTTTGAGCGAAATGCTGCTTACCACCCGCTTACTGCAAAAGCACGCGAGCTCCTTCGAGCCGGAATTGAACCAGCGACCTAAGGATGACTTTGCTTTATATTCCACTACAGTCTTCTGCTGTACCAGCTGAGCTATCGAAGGGAAGCGGCAAAGGTGCTTTTGTTTGCCGATAGTTTGCCGTGCGCATTTTGACGCTTCTGGCCTGGCGGAGTCACGTGCGCGTCATCGGTACCTGCTCGTGCCGCAGCGTTGGTGGGACTGTGAGCTGCCAGCTACTCTCCACAGCCTGGATAACACGTCTGACTACAAATCAGAAGATTGTAGGTTTGACTCCTATCTGGCTCGGAGTTTTTTGCAAACAGCGCGTTATAAATGTAAACACCTTGCAAGATGCCCTACATGGCAGCGCTGCCTGGCCGCTTGCATGGCAAGTGCCTTCTCAGCGCAGCAGGCAGCACGTCAGTCTCCTAATGCGAAGATCCTGAGTTGAATCTTCGGAGAAGGCGTCAGTGCTGGCAAAGTCGTTTTTTGGGCTTCTCTCACCTTTGCTGGATGTGAAAAGCAAGAAATCTTGCTGACGACATGGCAGAAAAAGATTTGCTGTCCGTTTTTCCCGTCTGACAGGGGTTCAGTGACGCGAGAGCCCATTTCGTTCTGAATAATTGCTCTAAGCCAAAAGGAAAGTGGAGAATGCGGGCATCGATCCCGCTACCTCTCACATGCTAAGCGAGCGCTCTACCATTTGAGCTAATTCCCCGGTCGCTTTGTGCATGGTGCGTTAGTTTGCTCCTCAGTAGCCTCTTCGCACTCGCCGCCACGCTGCTCCGCGACCGGCAGAGAAATCCTGCTTGAGGATCGGCCCACTCCTTGACTTCATTAAATACTTTGCTCCAATCGGCGTTGCCGAGCAGCAGTAGGACGTGAAGCCACAGCAACGATGAAAGAAGCCGAGAAGATCCCGAGACTGCGGCAGGGAAGCGAGGTGAGCGGAAAGTGGCGGCCGTCCCGAGCGTGAGGGGGCAGCCGAGAGCGCTGTCTGACTGATAGACGACTTCTTTTGCCTGAAAGTGAGTGCTGAGTGTTTCAAAGTGTTGCTGCTCAATGGCACTCCCTGCTGGTGAGCAGACACAAATGCTCAAGCAAAACAGCTGTGTGCTGGTGGACGCAGAGAGCATTAAAGTTCGAGACAAGAAAAAGAGGTGTCTTGTGCCTTCGTGGCAACATGATGCACTATAAAGTGAAGAGAGAAGCTTTGAGCGAAATGCTGCTTACCACCCGCTTACTGCAAAAGCACGCGAGCTGTTTCGAGCCGGAATTGAACCAGCGACCTAAGGATGACTTTGACTTTGTATTCCACTACAGTCCTCCGCTCTACCAGCTGAGCTATCGAAGGGAAGCGGCAAAGGTGCTTTTGTTTGCCGATAGTTTGCCGTGCGCATTTTGACGCTTCTGGCCTGGCGGAGTCACGTGCGCGTCATCGGTACCTGCTCGTGCCGCAGCGTTGGTGGGACTGTGAGCTGCCAGCTACTCTCCACAGCCTGGATAACGCGTCTGACTACAAATCAGAAGATTGTAGGTTTGACTCCTATCTGGCTCGGAGTTTTTTGCAAACAGCGCGTTATAAATGTAAACACCTTGCAAGATGCCCTACATGGCAGCGCTGCCTGGCCGCTTGCATGGCAAGTGCCTTCTCAGCGCATCAGGCAGCACGTCAGTCTCCTAATGCGAAGATCCTGAGTTGAATCTTCGGAGAAGGCGTCAGTGCTGGCAAAGTCGTTTTTTGGGCTTCTCTCACCTTTGCTGGATGTGAAAAGCAAGAAATCTTGCTGACGACATGGCAGAAAAAGATTTGCTCTCCGTTTTTCCCGTCTGACAGGGGTTCAGTGACGCGAGAGCCCATTTCGTTCTGAATAATTGCTCTAAGCCAAAAGGAAAGTGGAGAATGCGGGCATCGATCCCGCTACCTCTCACATGCTAAGCGAGCGCTCTACCATTTGAGCTAATTCCCCGGTTGCTTTGTGCATGGTGCGTTAGTTTGCTCCTCAGTAGCCTCTTCGCACTCGCCGCCACGCTGCTCCGCGACCGGCAGAGAAATCCTGCTTGAGGATCGGCCCACTCCTTGACTTCATTAAATACTTTGCTCCAATCGGCGTTGCCGAGCAGCAGTAGGACGTGAAGCCACAGCAACGATGAAAGAAGCCGAGAAGATCCCGAGACTGCGGCAGGGAAGCGAGGTGAGCGGAAAGTGGCGGCCGTCCCGAGCGTGAGGGGGCAGCCGAGAGCGCTGTCTGACTGATAGACGACTTCTTTTGCCTGAAAGTGAGTGCTGAGTGTTTCAAAGTGTTGCTGCTCAATGGCACTCCCTGCTGGTGAGCAGACACAAATGCTCAAGCAAAACAGCTGTGTGCTGGTGGACGCAGAGAGCATTAAAGTTCGAGACAAGAAAAAGAGGTGTCTTGTGCCTTCGTGGCAACATGATGCACTATAAAGTGAAGAGAGGAGCTTTGAGCGAAATGCTGCTTACCACCCGCTTACTGCAAAAGCACGCGAGCTCCTTCGAGCCGGAATTGAACCAGCGACCTAAGGATGACTTTGCTTTATATTCCACTACAGTCTTCTGCTGTACCAGCTGAGCTATCGAAGGGAAGCGGCAAAGGTGCTTTTGTTTGCCGATAGTTTGCCGTGCGCATTTTGACGCTTCTGGCCTGGCGGAGTCACGTGCGCGTCATCGGTACCTGCTCGTGCCGCAGCGTTGGTGGGACTGTGAGCTGCCAGCTACTCTCCACAGCCTGGATAACACGTCTGACTACAAATCAGAAGATTGTAGGTTTGACTCCTATCTGGCTCGGAGTTTTTTGCAAACAGCGCGTTATAAATGTAAACACCTTGCAAGATGCCCTACATGGCAGCGCTGCCTGGCCGCTTGCATGGCAAGTGCCTTCTCAGCGCAGCAGGCAGCACGTCAGTCTCCTAATGCGAAGATCCTGAGTTGAATCTTCGGAGAAGGCGTCAGTGCTGGCAAAGTCGTTTTTTGGGCTTCTCTCACCTTTGCTGGATGTGAAAAGCAAGAAATCTTGCTGACGACATGGCAGAAAAAGATTTGCTGTCCGTTTTTCCCGTCTGACAGGGGTTCAGTGACGCGAGAGCCCATTTCGTTCTGAATAATTGCTCTAAGCCAAAAGGAAAGTGGAGAATGCGGGCATCGATCCCGCTACCTCTCACATGCTAAGCGAGCGCTCTACCATTTGAGCTAATTCCCCGGTCGCTTTGTGCATGGTGCGTTAGTTTGCTCCTCAGTAGCCTCTTCGCACTCGCCGCCACGCTGCTCCGCGACCGGCAGAGAAATCCTGCTTGAGGATCGGCCCACTCCTTGACTTCATTAAATACTTTGCTCCAATCGGCGTTGCCGAGCAGCAGTAGGACGTGAAGCCACAGCAACGATGAAAGAAGCCGAGAAGATCCCGAGACTGCGGCAGGGAAGCGAGGTGAGCGGAAAGTGGCGGCCGTCCCGAGCGTGAGGGGGCAGCCGAGAGCGCTGTCTGACTGATAGACGACTTCTTTTGCCTGAAAGTGAGTGCTGAGTGTTTCAAAGTGTTGCTGCTCAATGGCACTCCCTGCTGGTGAGCAGACACAAATGCTCAAGCAAAACAGCTGTGTGCTGGTGGACGCAGAGAGCATTAAAGTTCAAGACAAGAAAAAGAGGTGTCTTGTGCCTTCGTGGCAACATGATGCACGAAAAAGTGAAGAGAGGAGCTTTGAGCGAAATGCTGCTTACCACCCGCTTACTGCAAAAGCACACGAGCTGTTTCGAGCCGGAATCGAACCAGCAACCTAAGGATGACTTTGACTTTGTATTCCACTACAGTCCTCTGCTCTACCAGCTGAGCTATCGAAGGGAAGCGGCAAAGGTGCTTTTGTTTGCCGATAGTTTGCCGTGCGCATTTTGACGCTTCTGGCCTGGCGGAGTCACGTGCGCGTCATCGGTACCTGCTCGTGCCGCAGCGTTGGTGGGACTGTGAGCTGCCAGCTACTCTCCACAGCCTGGATAACGCGTCTGACTACAAATCAGAAGATTGTAGGTTTGACTCCTATCTGGCTCGGAGTTTTTTGCAAACAGCGCGTTATAAATGTAAACACCTTGCAAGATGCCCTACATGGCAGCGCTGCCTGGCCGCTTGCATGGCAAGTGCCTTCTCAGTGCAGCAGGCAGCACGTCAGTCTCCTAATGCGAAGATACTGAGTTGAATCTTCGGAGAAGGCGTCAGTGCTGGCAAAGTCGTTTCTTGGGTTTCTCTCACCTTTGCTGGATGTGAAAAGCAAGAAATCTTGCTGACGACATGGCAGAAAAAGATTTGCTGTCCGTTTTTCCCGTCTGACAGGGGTTCAGTGACGCGAGAGCCCATTTCGTTCTGAATAATTGCTCTAAGCCAAAAGGAAAGTGGAGAATGCGGGCATCGATCCCGCTACCTCTCACATGCTAAGCGAGCGCTCTACCATTTGAGCTAATTCCCCAGTCGCTTTATGTATGGTGCTTTAGTTTGCTCCTCAGTAGCCTCTTCGCACTCGCCGCCACGCTGCTCCGCGACCGGCAGAGAAATCCTGCTTGAGGATCGGCCCACTCCTTGACTTCATTAAATACTTTGCTCCAATCGGCGTTGCCGAGCAGCAGTAGGACGTGAAGCCACAGCAACGATGAAAGAAGCCGAGAAGATCCCGAGACTGCGGCAGGGAAGCGAGGTGAGCGGAAAGTGGCGGCCGTCCCGAGCGTGAGGGAGCAGCCGAGAGCGCTGTCTGGCTGATAGACGACTTCTTTTGCCTGAAAGTGAGTGCTGAGTGTTTCAAAGTGTTGCTGCTCAATGGCACTCCCTGCTGGTGAGCAGACACAAATGCTCAAGCAAAACAGCTGTGTGCTGGTGGACGCAGAGAGCATTAAAGTTCGAGACAAGAAAAAGAGGTGTCTTGTGCCTTCGTGGCAACATGATGCACTATAAAGTGAAGAGAGGAGCTTTGAGCGAAATGCTGCTTACCACCCGCTTACTGCAAAAGCACGCGAGCTCCTTCGAGCCGGAATTGAACCAGCGACCTAAGGATGACTTTGCTTTATATTCCACTACAGTCCTCCGCTCTACCAGCTGAGCTATCGAAGGGAAGCGGCAAAGGTGCTTTTGTTTGCCGATAGTTTGCCGTGCGCATTTTGACGCTTCTGGCCTGGCGGAGTCACGTGCGCGTCATCGGTACCTGCTCGTGCCGCAGCGTTGGTGGGACTGTGAGCTGCCAGCTACTCTCCACAGCCTGGATAACGCGTCTGACTACAAATCAGAAGATTGTAGGTTTGACTCCTATCTGGCTCGGAGTTTTTTGCAAACAGCGCGTTATAAATGTAAACACCTTGCAAGATGCCCTACATGGCAGCGCTGCCTGGCCGCTTGCATGGCAAGTGCCTTCTCAGCGCAGCAGGCAGCACGTCAGTCTCCTAATGCGAAGATCCTGAGTTGAATCTTCGGAGAAGGCGTCAGTGCTGGCAAAGTCGTTTTTTGGGTTTCTCTCACCTTTGCTGGATGTGAAAAGCAAGAAATCTTGCTGACGACATGGCAGAAAAAGATTTGCTGTCCGTTTTTCCCGTCTGACAGGGGTTCAGTGACGCGAGAGCCCATTTCGTTGTGAATAATTGCTCTAAGCCAAAAGGAAAGTGGAGAAGGCAGGCATCGATCCCGCTACTTCTCACATGCTAAGCGAGAGCTCTACCATTTGAGCTAATTCCCCAGTCGCTTTACGTATGGTGCTTTAGTTTGCTCCTCAGTAGCCTCTTCGCACTCGCCGCCACGCTGCTCCGCGACCGGCAGAGAAATCCTGCTTGAGGATCGGCCCACTCCTTGACTTCATTAAATACTTTGCTCCAATCGGCGTTGCCGAGCAGCAGTAGGACGTGAAGCCACAGCAACGATGAAAGAAGCCGAGAAGATCCCGAGACTGCGGCAGGGAAGCGAGGTGAGCGGAAAGTGGCGGCCGTCCCGAGCGTGAGGGAGCAGCCGAGAGCGCTGTCTGGCTGATAGACGACTTCTTTTGCCTGAAAGTGAGTGCTGAGTGTTTCAAAGTGTTGCTGCTCAATGGCACTCCCTGCTGGTGAGCAGACACAAATGCTCAAGCAAAACAGCTGTGTGCTGGTGGACGCAGAGAGCATTAAAGTTCGAGACAAGAAAAAGAGGTGTCTTGTGCCTTCGTGGCAACATGATGCACGAAAAAGTGAAGAGAGGAGCTTTGAGCGAAATGCTGCTTACCACCCGCTTACTGCAAAAGCACGCGAGCTCCTTCGAGCCGGAATTGAACCAGCGACCTAAGGATGACTTTGCTTTATATTCCACTACAGTCCTCCGCTCTACCAGCTGAGCTATCGAAGGGAAGCGGCAAAGGTGCTTTTGTTTGCCGATAGTTTGCCGTGCGCATTTTGACGCTTCTGGCCTGGCGGAGTCACGTGCGCGTCATCGGTACCTGCTCGTGCCGCAGCGTTGGTGGGACTGTGAGCTGCCAGCTACTCTCCACAGCCTGGATAACACGTCTGACTACAAATCAGAAGATTGTAGGTTTGACTCCTATCTGGCTCGGAGTTTTTTGCAAACAGCGCGTTATAAATGTAAACACCTTGCAAGATGCCCCACATGGCAGCGCTGCCTGGCCGCTTGCATGGCAAGTGCCTTCTCAGCGCAGCAGGCAGCACGTCAGTCTCCTAATGCGAAGATCCTGAGTTGAATCTTCGGAGAAGGCGTCAGTGCTGGCAAAGTCGTTTTTTGGGCTTCTCTCACCTTTGCTGGATGTGAAAAGCAAGAAATCTTGCTGACGACATGGCAGAAAAAGATTTGCTGTCCGTTTTTCCCGTCTGACAGGGGTTCAGTGACGCGAGAGCCCATTTCGTTCTGAATAATTGCTCTAAGCCAAAAGGAAAGTGGAGAATGCGGGCATCGATCCCGCTACCTCTCACATGCTAAGCGAGCGCTCTACCATTTGAGCTAATTCCCCGGTCGCTTTGTGCATGGTGCGTTAGTTTGCTCCTCAGTAGCCTCTTCGCACTCGCCGCCACGCTGCTCCGCGACCGGCAGAGAAATCCTGCTTGAGGATCGGCCCACTCCTTGACTTCATTAAATACTTTGCTCCAATCGGCGTTGCCGAGCAGCAGTAGGACGTGAAGCCACAGCAACGATGAAAGAAGCCGAGAAGATCCCGAGACTGCGGCAGGGAAGCGAGGTGAGCGGAAAGTGGCGGCCGTCCCGAGCGTGAGGGGGCAGCCGAGAGCGCTGTCTGACTGATAGACGACTTCTTTTGCCTGAAAGTGAGTGCTGAGTGTTTCAAAGTGTTGCTGCTCAATGGCACTCCCTGCTGGTGAGCAGACACAAATGCTCAAGCAAAACAGCTGTGTG
>NW_028226810.1:0-22500 GCF_052327205.1 Somniosus microcephalus
ACCAAAACACCCAGCACTCTCTTTCAGGCAAAACCTCAGGCAAAAGAAGTCGTCTATCAGTCAGACAGGGCTCTCGGCTGCTCCCTCAGGTTCGTGGCGGCTGCTACTTTCCGGTCACCTCGCTTCCCTTCTGCCGGCTCGGGCTCTTGCTCGGCTTCTTTCCCCATTTCTCTGACTTCCCGCCCTGCCGTTGCTCGGTAACGCCGATTGGAGCAAAGCGTTGAAAGAGATCAGGGAGCGGGCTAACCCGAAGCAGGAGATCCCTGCTGGTGGCGCAGCAACTCAGAGGCGAGTGCTAAGGAGCTACTGAGAAGCAAACTTGGTGCAACTGCAAGAAGTAGCTGGGGAATTAGCTCAAATGGTAGAGCGCTCGCTTCGCATGTGAGAGGTAGCGGGATCGATGCCCGCATTCTCCACTCCTCTTTTGGCTCGGGGCAATGGCTCAAACACAACAGTGGTGTCAGCTGTCGGTGAACCCGTGTACTTCCGAAGTGTCTCCACACGCTGAGGTGCAGAGGGGGGCCAAGGGACATCAAATCCTTTGGTGTGCTTTAGCAGCAAGACTTGTCGATAGTCTTGTGCAGCCAAAATGGAAAGCTGAGATGAGGGATAAAAAAGCTTTGCAAGTATCAATGCCTTCTCTGAGGATTGAACTCAGGATCTTTAGATTATGAGACTGACGCGCTGCCTACTGCGCTAAGAAGGCACTGGCCGTGCAAACTGCTGGGCAGCATGACCAAGTAGGTGCGCTTGCGAGGCATCTAGAGCCATAATGCAAAGTGCGTAAAAAAGATTAAGCCAGGTAGGAGTCGAACCTACAATCTTCTGATCCGTAGTGAGACGCGTTATCCATTGCGCCACTGGCACAGCCTCTCCAGAGCAGCGGGCAACTCACAGTCCCACAACACTGCGGCATCAGCAGGTACACCAGGCCGCGAGCGTCAAAAGGCGCACGGCGGACAATCACCAAAGCGAGACACCTTTGCCGCTTCCCTTCGATTTTCAGGTGGTAGAGCGGAGGACTGCAGTGGAAAAAAAGCAAAGCAAAGTCGTCGTTAGGTCGCTGGTTCGACTCCGGCTTGAAGGAGCGGGCGTTCTTGTGCAGTAAGTGAGCGGTAAGGAGCATTTTGCTCAAGGCAGTGCTCTTAACTTGACGCTAGTTTACATGTTGCTGCTAAGGCACAGGACACCTCCATTGCTTGAGCAGTTGCATCTGCACACCAGCAGGGAGTGCCTTTGAGCAGCAACGCACCAAAACACCCAGCACTCTCTTTCAGGCAAAACCTCAGGCAAAAGAAGTCGTCTATCAGTCAGACAGGGCTCTCGGCTGCTCCCTCAGGTTCGTGGCGGCTGCTACTTTCCGGTCACCTCGCTTCCCTTCTGCCGGCTCGGGCTCTTGCTCGGCTTCTTTCCCCATTTCTCTGACTTCCCGCCCTGCCGTTGCTCGGTAACGCCGATTGGAGCAAAGCGTTGAAAGAGATCAGGGAGCGGGCTAACCCGAAGCAGGAGATCCCTGCTGGTGGCGCAGCAACTCAGAGGCGAGTGCTAAGGAGCTACTGAGAAGCAAACTTGGTGCAATTGCAAGAAGTAGCTGGGGAATTAGCTCAAATGGTAGAGCGCTCGCTTCGCATGTGAGAGGTAGCGGGATCGATGCCCGCATTCTCCACTCCTCTTTTGGCTCGGGGCAATGGCTCAAACACAACAGTGGTGTCAGCTGTCGGTGAACCCGTGTACTTCCGAAGTGTCTCCACACGCTGAGGTGCAGAGGGGGGCCAAGGGACATCAAATCCTTTGGTGTGCTTTAGCAGCAAGACTTGTCGATAGTCTTGTGCAGCCAAAATGGAAAGCTGAGATGAGGGATAAAAAAGCTTTGCAAGTATCAATGCCTTCTCTGAGGATTGAACTCAGGATCTTTAGATTATGAGACTGACGCGCTGCCTACTGCGCTAAGAAGGCACTGGCCGTGCAAACTGCTGGGCAGCATGACCAAGTAGGTGCGCTTGCGAGGCATCTAGAGCCATAATGCAAAGTGCGTAAAAAAGATTAAGCCAGGTAGGAGTCGAACCTACAATCTTCTGATCCGTAGTGAGACGCGTTATCCATTGCGCCACTGGCACAGCCTCTCCAGAGCAGCGGGCAACTCACAGTCCCACAACACTGCGGCATCAGCAGGTACACCAGGCCGCGAGCGTCAAAAGGCGCACGGCGGACAATCACCAAAGCGAGACACCTTTGCCGCTTCCCTTCGATTTTCAGGTGGTAGAGCGGAGGACTGCAGTGGAAAAAACGCAAAGCAAAGTCGTCGTTAGGTCGCTGGTTCGACTCCGGCTTGAAGGAGCGGGCGTTCTTGTGCAGTAAGTGAGCGGTAAGGAGCATTTTGCTCAAGGCAGTGCTCTTAACTTGACGCTAGTTTACATGTTGCTGCTAAGGCACAGGACACCTCCATTGCTTGAGCAGTTGCATCTGCACACCAGCAGGGAGTGCCTTTGAGCAGCAACGCACCAAAACACCCAGCACTCTCTTTCAGGCAAAACCTCAGGCAAAAGAAGTCGTCTATCAGTCAGACAGGGCTCTCGGCTGCTCCCTCAGGTTCGTGGCGGCTGCTACTTTCCGGTCACCTCGCTTCCCTTCTGCCGGCTCGGGCTCTTTCTCGGCTTCTTTCCCCATTTCTCTGACTTCCCGCCCTGCCGTTGCTCGGTAACGCCGATTGGAGCAAAGCGTTGAAAGAGATCAGGGAGCGGGCTAACCCGAAGCAGGAGATCCCTGCTGGTGGCGCAGCAACTCAGAGGCGAGTGCTAAGGAGCTACTGAGAAGCAAACTTGGTGCAACTGCAAGAAGTAGTTGGGGAATTAGCTCAAATGGTAGAGCGCTCGCTTCGCATGTGAGAGGTAGCGGGATCGATGCCCGCATTCTCCACTCCTCTTTTGGCTCGGGGCAATGGCTCAAACACAACAGTGGTGTCAGCTGTCGGTGAACCCGTGTACTTCCGAAGTGTCTCCACACGCTGAGGTGCAGAGGGGGGCCAAGGGACATCAAATCCTTTGGTGTGCTTTAGCAGCAAGACTTGTCGATAGTCTTGTGCAGCCAAAATGGAAAGCTGAGATGAGGGATAAAAAAGCTTTGCAAGTATCAATGCCTTCTCTGAGGATTGAACTCAGGATCTTTAGATTATGAGACTGACGCGCTGCCTACTGCGCTAAGAAGGCACTGGCCGTGCAAACTGCTGGGCAGCATGACCAAGTAGGTGCGCTTGCGAGGCATCTAGAGCCATAATGCAAAGTGCGTAAAAAAGATTAAGCCAGGTAGGAGTCGAACCTACAATCTTCTGATCCGTAGTGAGACGCGTTATCCATTGCGCCACTGGCACAGCCTCTCCAGAGCAGCGGGCAACTCACAGTCCCACAACACTGCGGCATCAGCAGGTACACCAGGCCGCGAGCGTCAAAAGGCGCACGGCGGACAATCACCAAAGCGAGACACCTTTGCCGCTTCCCTTCGATTTTCAGGTGGTAGAGCGGAGGACTGCAGTGGAAAAAAAGCAAAGCAAAGTCGTCGTTAGGTCGCTGGTTCGACTCCGGCTTGAAGGAGCGGGCGTTCTTGTGCAGTAAGTGAGCGGTAAGGAGCATTTTGCTCAAGGCAGTGCTCTTAACTTGACGCTAGTTTACATGTTGCTGCTAAGGCACAGGACACCTCCATTGCTTGAGCAGTTGCATCTGCACACCAGCAGGGAGTGCCTTTGAGCAGCAACGCACCAAAACACCCAGCACTCTCTTTCAGGCAAAACCTCAGGCAAAAGAAGTCGTCTATCAGTCAGACAGGGCTCTCGGCTGCTCCCTCAGGTTCGTGGCGGCTGCTACTTTCCGGTCACCTCGCTTCCCTTCTGCCGGCTCGGGCTCTTGCTCGGCTTCTTTCCCCATTTCTCTGACATCCCGCCCTGCCGTTGCTCGGTAACGCCGATTGGAGCAAAGCGTTGAAAGAGATCAGGGAGCGGGCTAACCCGAAGCAGGAGATCCCTGCTGGTGGCGCAGCAACTCAGAGGCGAGTGCTAAGGAGCTACTGAGAAGCAAACTTGGTGCAACTGCAAGAAGTAGCTGGGCAATTAGCTCAAATGGTAGAGCGCTCGCTTCGCATGTGAGAGGTAGCGGGATCGATGCCCGCATTCTCCACTCCTCTTTTGGCTCGGGGCAATGGCTCAAACACAACAGTGGTGTCAGCTGTCGGTGAACCCGTGTACTTCCGAAGTGTCTCCACACGCTGAGGTGCAGAGGGGGGCCAAGGGACATCAAATCCTTTGGTGTGCTTTAGCAGCAAGAATTGTCGATAGTCTTGTGCAGCCAAAATGGAAAGCTGAGATGAGGGATAAAAAAGCTTTGCAAGTATCAATGCCTTCTCTGAGGATTGAACTCAGGATCTTTAGATTATGAGACTGACGCGCTGCCTACTGCGCTAAGAAGGCACTGGCCGTGCAAACTGCTGGGCAGCATGACCAAGTAGGTGCGCTTGCGAGGCATCTAGAGCCATAATGCAAAGTGCGTAAAAAAGATTAAGCCAGGTAGGAGTCGAACCTACAATCTTCTGATCCGTAGTGAGACGCGTTATCCATTGCGCCACTGGCACAGCCTCTCCAGAGCAGCGGGCAACTCACAGTCCCACAACACTGCGGCATCAGCAGGTACACCAGGCCGCGAGCGTCAAAAGGCGCACGGCGGACAATCACCAAAGCGAGACACCTTTGCCGCTTCCCTTCGATTTTCAGGTGGTAGAGCGGAGGACTGCAGTGGAAAAAACGCAAAGCAAAGTCGTCGTTAGGTCGCTGGTTCGACTCCGGCTTGAAGGAGCGGGCGTTCTTGTGCAGTAAGTGAGCGGTAAGGAGCATTTTGCTCAAGGCAGTGCTCTTAACTTGACGCTAGTTTACATGTTGCTGCTAAGGCACAGGACACCTCCATTGCTTGAGCAGTTGCATCTGCACACCAGCAGGGAGTGCCTTTGAGCAGCAACGCACCAAAACACCCAGCACTCTCTTTCAGGCAAAACCTCAGGCAAAAGAAGTCGTCTATCAGTCAGACAGGGCTCTCGGCTGCTCCCTCAGGTTCGTGGCGGCTGCTACTTTCCGGTCACCTCGCTTCCCTTCTGCCGGCTCGGGCTCTTGCTCGGCTTCTTTCCCCATTTCTCTGACTTCCCGCCCTGCCGTTGCTCGGTAACGCCGATTGGAGCAAAGCGTTGAAAGAGATCAGGGAGCGGGCTAACCCGAAGCAGGAGATCCCTGCTGGTGGCGCAGCAACTCAGAGGCGAGTGCTAAGGAGCTACTGAGAAGCAAACTTGGTGCAATTGCAAGAAGTAGCTGGGGAATTAGCTCAAATGGTAGAGCGCTCGCTTCGCATGTGAGAGGTAGCGGGATCGATGCCCGCATTCTTCACTCCTCTTTTGGCTCGGGGCAATGGCTCAAACACAACAGTGGTGTCAGCTGTCGGTGAACCCGTGTACTTCCGAAGTGTCTCCACACGCTGAGGTGCAGAGGGGGGCCAAGGGACATCAAATCCTTTGGTGTGCTTTAGCAGCAAGACTTGTCGATAGTCTTGTGCAGCCAAAATGGAAAGCTGAGATGAGGGATAAAAAAGCTTTGCAAGTATCAATGCCTTCTCTGAGGATTGAACTCAGGATCTTTAGATTATGAGACTGACGCGCTGCCTACTGCGCTAAGAAGGCACTGGCCGTGCAAACTGCTGGGCAGCATGACCAAGTAGGTGCGCTTGCGAGGCATCTAGAGCCATAATGCAAAGTGCGTAAAAAAGATTAAGCCAGGTAGGAGTCGAACCTACAATCTTCTGATCCGTAGTGAGACGCGTTATCCATTGCGCCACTGGCACAGCCTCTCCAGAGCAGCGGGCAACTCACAGTCCCACAACACTGCGGCATCAGCAGGTACACCAGGCCGCGAGCGTCAAAAGGCGCACGGCGGACAATCACCAAAGCGAGACACCTTTGCCGCTTCCCTTCGATTTTCAGGTGGTAGAGCGGAGGACTGCAGTGGAAAAAAAGCAAAGCAAAGTCGTCGTTAGGTCGCTGGTTCGACTCCGGCTTGAAGGAGCGGGCGTTCTTGTGCAGTAAGTGAGCGGTAAGGAGCATTTTGCTCAAGGCAGTGCTCTTAACTTGACGCTAGTTTACATGTTGCTGCTAAGGCACAGGACACCTCCATTGCTTGAGCAGTTGCATCTGCACACCAGCAGGGAGTGCCTTTGAGCAGCAACGCACCAAAACACCCAGCACTCTCTTTCAGGCAAAACCTCAGGCAAAAGAAGTCGTCTATCAGTCAGACAGGGCTCTCGGCTGCTCCCTCACGCTCGTGGCGGCTGCTACTTTCCGGTCACCTCGCTTCCCTTCCGGCGGCTCGGGCTCTTTCTCGGCTTCTTTCCCCATTTCTCTGACTTCCCGCCCTGCCGTTGCTCGGTAACGCCGATTGGAGCAAAGCGTTGAAAGAGATCAGGGAGCGGGCTAACCCGAAGCAGGAGATCCCTTCTGGTGGCGCAGCAACTCAGAGGCGAGTGCTAAGGAGCTACTGAGAAGCAAACTTGGTGCAACTGCAAGAAGTAGCTGGGGAATTAGCTCAAATGGTAGAGCGCTCGCTTCGCATGTGAGAGGTAGCGGGATCGATGCCCGCATTCTCCACTCCTCTTTTGGCTCGGGGCAATGGCTCAAACACAACAGTGGTGTCAGCTGTCGGTGAACCCGTGTACTTCCGAAGTGTCTCCACACGCTGAGGTGCAGAGGGGGGCCAAGGGACATCAAATCCTTTGGTGTGCTTTAGCAGCAAGAATTGTCGATAGTCTTGTGCAGCCAAAATGGAAAGCTGAGATGAGGGATAAAAAAGCTTTGCAAGTATCAATGCCTTCTCTGAGGATTGAACTCAGGATCTTTAGATTATGAGACTGACGCGCTGCCTACTGCGCTAAGAAGGCACTGGCCGTGCAAACTGCTGGGCAGCATGACCAAGTAGGTGCGCTTGCGAGGCATCTAGAGCCATAATGCAAAGTGCGTAAAAAAGATTAAGCCAGGTAGGAGTCGAACCTACAATCTTCTGATCCGTAGTGAGACGCGTTATCCATTGCGCCACTGGCACAGCCTCTCCAGAGCAGCGGGCAACTCACAGTCCCACAACACTGCGGCATCAGCAGGTACACCAGGCCGCGAGCGTCAAAAGGCGCACGGCGGACAATCACCAAAGCGAGACACCTTTGCCGCTTCCCTTCGATTTTCAGGTGGTAGAGCGGAGGACTGCAGTGGAAAAAACGCAAAGCAAAGTCGTCGTTAGGTCGCTGGTTCGACTCCGGCTTGAAGGAGCGGGCGTTCTTGTGCAGTAAGTGAGCGGTAAGGAGCATTTTGCTCAAGGCAGTGCTCTTAACTTGACGCTAGTTTACATGTTGCTGCTAAGGCACAGGACACCTCCATTGCTTGAGCAGTTGCATCTGCACACCAGCAGGGAGTGCCTTTGAGCAGCAACGCACCAAAACACCCAGCACTCTCTTTCAGGCAAAACCTCAGGCAAAAGAAGTCGTCTATCAGTCAGACAGGGCTCTCGGCTGCTCCCTCAGGTTCGTGGCGGCTGCTACTTTCCGGTCACCTCGCTTCCCTTCTGCCGGCTCGGGCTCTTGCTCGGCTTCTTTCCCCATTTCTCTGACATCCCGCCCTGCCGTTGCTCGGTAACGCCGATTGGAGCAAAGCGTTGAAAGAGATCAGGGAGCGGGCTAACCCGAAGCAGGAGATCCCTGCTGGTGGCGCAGCAACTCAGAGGCGAGTGCTAAGGAGCTACTGAGAAGCAAACTTGGTGCAACTGCAAGAAGTAGCTGGGCAATTAGCTCAAATGGTAGAGCGCTCGCTTCGCATGTGAGAGGTAGCGGGATCGATGCCCGCATTCTCCACTCCTCTTTTGGCTCGGGGCAATGGCTCAAACACAACAGTGGTGTCAGCTGTCGGTGAACCCGTGTACTTCCGAAGTGTCTCCACACGCTGAGGTGCAGAGGGGGGCCAAGGGACATCAAATCCTTTGGTGTGCTTTAGCAGCAAGACTTGTCGATAGTCTTGTGCAGCCAAAATGGAAAGCTGAGATGAGGGATAAAAAAGCTTTGCAAGTATCAATGCCTTCTCTGAGGATTGAACTCAGGATCTTTAGATTATGAGACTGACGCGCTGCCTACTGCGCTAAGAAGGCACTGGCCGTGCAAACTGCTGGGCAGCATGACCAAGTAGGTGCGCTTGCGAGGCATCTAGAGCCATAATGCAAAGTGCGTAAAAAAGATTAAGCCAGGTAGGAGTCGAACCTACAATCTTCTGATCCGTAGTGAGACGCGTTATCCATTGCGCCACTGGCACAGCCTCTCCAGAGCAGCGGGCAACTCACAGTCCCACAACACTGCGGCATCAGCAGGTACACCAGGCCGCGAGCGTCAAAAGGCGCACGGCGGACAATCACCAAAGCGAGACACCTTTGCCGCTTCCCTTCGATTTTCAGGTGGTAGAGCGGAGGACTGCAGTGGAAAAAACGCAAAGCAAAGTCGTCGTTAGGTCGCTGGTTCGACTCCGGCTTGAAGGAGCGGGCGTTCTTGTGCAGTAAGTGAGCGGTAAGGAGCATTTTGCTCAAGGCAGTGCTCTTAACTTGACGCTAGTTTACATGTTGCTGCTAAGGCACAGGACACCTCCATTGCTTGAGCAGTTGCATCTGCACACCAGCAGGGAGTGCCTTTGAGCAGCAACGCACCAAAACACCCAGCACTCTCTTTCAGGCAAAACCTCAGGCAAAAGAAGTCGTCTATCAGTCAGACAGGGCTCTCGGCTGCTCCCTCAGGTTCGTGGCGGCTGCTACTTTCCGGTCACCTCGCTTCCCTTCTGCCGGCTCGGGCTCTTGCTCGGCTTCTTTCCCCATTTCTCTGACTTCCCGCCCTGCCGTTGCTCGGTAACGCCGATTGGAGCAAAGCGTTGAAAGAGATCAGGGAGCGGGCTAACCCGAAGCAGGAGATCCCTTCTGGTGGCGCAGCAACTCAGAGGCGAGTGCTAAGGAGCTACTGAGAAGCAAACTTGGTGCAACTGCAAGAAGTAGCTGGGGAATTAGCTCAAATGGTAGAGCGCTCGCTTCGCATGTGAGAGGTAGCGGGATCGATGCCCGCATTCTCCACTCCTCTTTTGGCTCGGGGCAATGGCTCAAACACAACAGTGGTGTCAGCTGTCGGTGAACCCGTGTACTTCCGAAGTGTCTGCACACGCTGAGGTGCAGAGGGGGGCCAAGGGACATCAAATCCTTTGGTGTGCTTTAGCAGCAAGACTTGTCGATAGTCTTGTGCAGCCAAAATGGAAAGCTGAGATGAGGGATAAAAAAGCTTTGCAAGTATCAATGCCTTCTCTGAGGATTGAACTCAGGATCTTTAGATTATGAGACTGACGCGCTGCCTACTGCGCTAAGAAGGCACTGGCCGTGCAAACTGCTGGGCAGCATGACCAAGTAGGTGCGCTTGCGAGGCATCTAGAGCCATAATGCAAAGTGCGTAAAAAAGATTAAGCCAGGTAGGAGTCGAACCTACAATCTTCTGATCCGTAGTGAGACGCGTTATCCATTGCGCCACTGGCACAGCCTCTCCAGAGCAGCGGGCAACTCACAGTCCCACAACACTGCGGCATCAGCAGGTACACCAGGCCGCGAGCGTCAAAAGGCGCACGGCGGACAATCACCAAAGCGAGACACCTTTGCCGCTTCCCTTCGATTTTCAGGTGGTAGAGCGGAGGACTGCAGTGGAAAAAAAGCAAAGCAAAGTCGTCGTTAGGTCGCTGGTTCGACTCCGGCTTGAAGGAGCGGGCGTTCTTGTGCAGTAAGTGAGCGGTAAGGAGCATTTTGCTCAAGGCAGTGCTCTTAACTTGACGCTAGTTTACATGTTGCTGCTAAGGCACAGGACACCTCCATTGCTTGAGCAGTTGCATCTGCACACCAGCAGGGAGTGCCTTTGAGCAGCAACGCACCAAAACACCCAGCACTCTCTTTCAGGCAAAACCTCAGGCAAAAGAAGTCGTCTATCAGTCAGACAGGGCTCTCGGCTGCTCCCTCAGGTTCGTGGCGGCTGCTACTTTCCGGTCACCTCGCTTCCCTTCTGCCGGCTCGGGCTCTTGCTCGGCTTCTTTCCCCATTTCTCTGACTTCCCGCCCTGCCGTTGCTCGGTAACGCCGATTGGAGCAAAGCGTTGAAAGAGATCAGGGAGCGGGCTAACCCGAAGCAGGAGATCCCTGCTGGTGGCGCAGCAACTCAGAGGCGAGTGCTAAGGAGCTACTGAGAAGCAAACTTGGTGCAACTGCAAAAAGTAGCTGGGGAATTAGCTCAAATGGTAGAGCGCTCGCTTCGCATGTGAGAGGTAGCGGGATCGATGCCCGCATTCTCCACTCCTCTTTTGGCTCGGGGCAATGGCTCAAACACAACAGTGGTGTCAGCTGTCGGTGAACCCGTGTACTTCCGAAGTGTCTCCACACGCTGAGGTGCAGAGGGGGGCCAAGGGACATCAAATCCTTTGGTGTGCTTTAGCAGCAAGACTTGTCGATAGTCTTGTGCAGCCAAAATGGAAAGCTGAGATGAGGGATAAAAAAGCTTTGCAAGTATCAATGCCTTCTCTGAGGATTGAACTCAGGATCTTTAGATTATGAGACTGACGCGCTGCCTACTGTGCTAAGAAGGCACTGGCCGTGCAAACTGCTGGGCAGCATGACCAAGTAGGTGCGCTTGCGAGGCATCTAGAGCCATAATGCAAAGTGCGTAAAAAAGATTAAGCCAGGTAGGAGTCGAACCTACAATCTTCTGATCCGTAGTGAGACGCGTTATCCATTGCGCCACTGGCACAGCCTCTCCAGAGCAGCGGGCAACTCACAGTCCCACAACACTGCGGCATCAGCAGGTACACCAGGCCGCGAGCGTCAAAAGGCGCACGGCGGACAATCACCAAAGCGAGACACCTTTGCCGCTTCCCTTCGATTTTCAGGTGGTAGAGCGGAGGACTGCAGTGGAAAAAAAGCAAAGCAAAGTCGTCGTTAGGTCGCTGGTTCGACTCCGGCTTGAAGGAGCGGGCGTTCTTGTGCAGTAAGTGAGCGGTAAGGAGCATTTTGCTCAAGGCAGTGCTCTTAACTTGACGCTAGTTTACATGTTGCTGCTAAGGCACAGGACACCTCCATTGCTTGAGCAGTTGCATCTGCACACCAGCAGGGAGTGCCTTTGAGCAGCAACGCACCAAAACACCCAGCACTCTCTTTCAGGCAAAACCTCAGGCAAAAGAAGTCGTCTATCAGTCAGACAGGGCTCTCGGCTGCTCCCTCAGGTTCGTGGCGGCTGCTACTTTCCGGTCACCTCGCTTCCCTTCTGCCGGCTCGGGCTCTTGCTCGGCTTCTTTCCCCATTTCTCTGACTTCCCGCCCTGCCGTTGCTCGGTAACGCCGATTGGAGCAAAGCGTTGAAAGAGATCAGGGAGCGGGCTAACCCGAAGCAGGAGATCCCTGCTGGTGGCGCAGCAACTCAGAGGCGAGTGCTAAGGAGCTACTGAGAAGCAAACTTGGTGCAACTGCAAGAAGTAGCTGGGGAGTTAGCTCAAATGGTAGAGCGCTCGCTTCGCATGTGAGAGGTAGCGGGATCGATGCCCGCATTCTCCACTCCTCTTTTGGCTCGGGGCAATGGCTCAAACACAACAGTGGTGTCAGCTGTCGGTGAACCCGTGTACTTCCGAAGTGTCTCCACACGCTGAGGTGCAGAGGGGGGCCAAGGGACATCAAATCCTTTGGTGTGCTTTAGCAGCAAGAATTGTCGATAGTCTTGTGCAGCCAAAATGGAAAGCTGAGATGAGGGATAAAAAAGCTTTGCAAGTATCAATGCCTTCTCTGAGGATTGAACTCAGGATCTTTAGATTATGAGACTGACGCGCTGCCTACTGCGCTAAGAAGGCACTGGCCGTGCAAACTGCTGGGCAGCATGACCAAGTAGGTGCGCTTGCGAGGCATCTAGAGCCATAATGCAAAGTGCGTAAAAAAGATTAAGCCAGGTAGGAGTCGAACCTACAATCTTCTGATCCGTAGTGAGACGCGTTATCCATTGCGCCACTGGCACAGCCTCTCCAGAGCAGCGGGCAACTCACAGTCCCACAACACTGCGGCATCAGCAGGTACACCAGGCCGCGAGCGTCAAAAGGCGCACGGCGGACAATCACCAAAGCGAGACACCTTTGCCGCTTCCCTTCGATTTTCAGGTGGTAGAGCGGAGGACTGCAGTGGAAAAAAAGCAAAGCAAAGTCGTCGTTAGGTCGCTGGTTCGACTCCGGCTTGAAGGAGCGGGCGTTCTTGTGCAGTAAGTGAGCGGTAAGGAGCATTTTGCTCAAGGCAGTGCTCTTAACTTGACGCTAGTTTACATGTTGCTGCTAAGGCACAGGACACCTCCATTGCTTGAGCAGTTGCATCTGCACACCTGCAGGGAGTGCCTTTGAGCAGCAACGCACCAAAACACCCAGCACTCTCTTTCAGGCAAAACCTCAGGCAAAAGAAGTCGTCTATCAGTCAGACAGGGCTCTCGGCTGCTCCCTCAGGTTCGTGGCGGCTGCTACTTTCCGGTCACCTCGCTTCCCTTCTGCCGGCTCGGGCTCTTGCTCGGCTTCTTTCCCCATTTCTCTGACTTCCCGCCCTGCCGTTGCTCGGTAACGCCGATTGGAGCAAAGCGTTGAAAGAGATCAGGGAGCGGGCTAACCCGAAGCAGGAGATCCCTGCTGGTGGCGCAGCAACTCAGAGGCGAGTGCTAAGGAGCTACTGAGAAGCAAACTTGGTGCAATTGCAAGAAGTAGCTGGGGAATTAGCTCAAATGGTAGAGCGCTCGCTTCGCATGTGAGAGGTAGCGGGATCGATGCCCGCATTCTCCACTCCTCTTTTGGCTCGGGGCAATGGCTCAAACACAACAGTGGTGTCAGCTGTCGGTGAACCCGTGTACTTCCGAAGTGTCTCCACACGCTGAGGTGCAGAGGGGGGCCAAGGGACATCAAATCCTTTGGTGTGCTTTAGCAGCAAGACTTGTCGATAGTCTTGTGCAGCCAAAATGGAAAGCTGAGATGAGGGATAAAAAAGCTTTGCAAGTATCAATGCCTTCTCTGAGGATTGAACTCAGGATCTTTAGATTATGAGACTGACGCGCTGCCTACTGCGCTAAGAAGGCACTGGCCGTGCAAACTGCTGGGCAGCATGACCAAGTAGGTGCGCTTGCGAGGCATCTAGAGCCATAATGCAAAGTGCGTAAAAAAGATTAAGCCAGGTAGGAGTCGAACCTACAATCTTCTGATCCGTAGTGAGACGCGTTATCCATTGCGCCACTGGCACAGCCTCTCCAGAGCAGCGGGCAACTCACAGTCCCACAACACTGCGGCATCAGCAGGTACACCAGGCCGCGAGCGTCAAAAGGCGCACGGCGGACAATCACCAAAGCGAGACACCTTTGCCGCTTCCCTTCGATTTTCAGGTGGTAGAGCGGAGGACTGCAGTGGAAAAAACGCAAAGCAAAGTCGTCGTTAGGTCGCTGGTTCGACTCCGGCTTGAAGGAGCGGGCGTTCTTGTGCAGTAAGTGAGCGGTAAGGAGCATTTTGCTCAAGGCAGTGCTCTTAACTTGACACTAGTTTACATGTTGCTGCTAAGGCACAGGACACCTCCATTGCTTGAGCAGTTGCATCTGCACACCAGCAGGGAGTGCCTTTGAGCAGCAACGCACCAAAACACCCAGCACTCTCTTTCAGGCAAAACCTCAGGCAAAAGAAGTCGTCTATCAGTCAGACAGGGCTCTCGGCTGCTCCCTCAGGTTCGTGGCGGCTGCTACTTTCCGGTCACCTCGCTTCCCTTCTGCCGGCTCGGGCTCTTTCTCGGCTTCTTTCCCCATTTCTCTGACTTCCCGCCCTGCCGTTGCTCGGTAACGCCGATTGGAGCAAAGCGTTGAAAGAGATCAGGGAGCGGGCTAACCCGAAGCAGGAGATCCCTGCTGGTGGCGCAGCAACTCAGAGGCGAGTGCTAAGGAGCTACTGAGAAGCAAACTTGGTGCAATTGCAAGAAGTAGCTGGGGAATTAGCTCAAATGGTAGAGCGCTCGCTTCGCATGTGAGAGGTAGCGGGATCGATGCCCGCATTCTCCACTCCTCTTTTGGCTCGGGGCAATGGCTCAAACACAACAGTGGTGTCAGCTGTCGGTGAACCCGTGTACTTCCGAAGTGTCTCCACACGCTGAGGTGCAGAGGGGGGCCAAGGGACATCAAATCCTTTGGTGTGCTTTAGCAGCAAGACTTGTCGATAGTCTTGTGCAGCCAAAATGGAAAGCTGAGATGAGGGATAAAAAAGCTTTGCAAGTATCAATGCCTTCTCTGAGGATTGAACTCAGGATCTTTAGATTATGAGACTGACGCGCTGCCTACTGCGCTAAGAAGGCACTGGCCGTGCAAACTGCTGGGCAGCATGACCAAGTAGGTGCGCTTGCGAGGCATCTAGAGCCATAATGCAAAGTGCGTAAAAAAGATTAAGCCAGGTAGGAGTCGAACCTACAATCTTCTGATCCGTAGTGAGACGCGTTATCCATTGCGCCACTGGCACAGCCTCTCCAGAGCAGCGGGCAACTCACAGTCCCACAACACTGCGGCATCAGCAGGTACACCAGGCCGCGAGCGTCAAAAGGCGCACGGCGGACAATCACCAAAGCGAGACACCTTTGCCGCTTCCCTTCGATTTTCAGGTGGTAGAGCGGAGGACTGCAGTGGAAAAAAAGCAAAGCAAAGTCGTCGTTAGGTCGCTGGTTCGACTCCGGCTTGAAGGAGCGGGCGTTCTTGTGCAGTAAGTGAGCGGTAAGGAGCATTTTGCTCAAGGCAGTGCTCTTAACTTGACGCTAGTTTACATGTTGCTGCTAAGGCACAGGACACCTCCATTGCTTGAGCAGTTGCATCTGCACACCAGCAGGGAGTGCCTTTGAGCAGCAACGCACCAAAACACCCAGCACTCTCTTTCAGGCAAAACCTCAGGCAAAAGAAGTCGTCTATCAGTCAGACAGGGCTCTCGGCTGCTCCCTCAGGTTCGTGGCGGCTGCTACTTTCCGGTCACCTCGCTTCCCTTCTGCCGGCTCGGGCTCTTGCTCGGCTTCTTTCCCCATTTCTCTGACTTCCCGCCCTGCCGTTGCTCGGTAACGCCGATTGGAGCAAAGCGTTGAAAGAGATCAGGGAGCGGGCTAACCCGAAGCAGGAGATCCCTGCTGGTGGCGCAGCAACTCAGAGGCGAGTGCTAAGGAGCTACTGAGAAGCAAACTTGGTGCAACTGCAAGAAGTAGCTGGGCAATTAGCTCAAATGGTAGAGCGCTCGCTTCGCATGTGAGAGGTAGCGGGATCGATGCCCGCCTTCTCCACTCCTCTTTTGGCTCGGGGCAATGGCTCAAACACAACAGTGGTGTCAGCTGTCGGTGAACCCGTGTACTTCCGAAGTGTCTCCACACGCTGAGGTGCAGAGGGGGGCCAAGGGACATCAAATCCTTTGGTGTGCTTTAGCAGCAAGAATTGTCGATAGTCTTGTGCAGCCAAAATGGAAAGCTGAGATGAGGGATAAAAAAGCTTTGCAAGTATCAATGCCTTCTCTGAGGATTGAACTCAGGATCTTTAGATTATGAGACTGACGCGCTGCCTACTGCGCTAAGAAGGCACTGGCCGTGCAAACTGCTGGGCAGCATGACCAAGTAGGTGCGCTTGCGAGGCATCTAGAGCCATAATGCAAAGTGCGTAAAAAAGATTAAGCCAGGTAGGAGTCAAACCTACAATCTTCTGATCCGTAGTGAGACGCGTTATCCATTGCGCCACTGGCACAGCCTCTCCAGAGCAGCGGGCAACTCACAGTCCCACAACACTGCGGCATCAGCAGGTACACCAGGCCGCGAGCGTCAAAAGGTGCACGGCGGACAATCACCAAAGCGAGACACCTTTGCCGCTTCCCTTCGATTTTCAGGTGGTAGAGCGGAGGACTGCAGTGGAAAAAAAGCAAAGCAAAGTCGTCGTTAGGTCGCTGGTTCGACTCCGGCTTGAAGGAGCGGGCGTTCTTGTGCAGTAAGTGAGCGGTAAGGAGCATTTTGCTCAAGGCAGTGCTCTTAACTTGACGCTAGTTTACATGTTGCTGCTAAGGCACAGGACACCTCCATTGCTTGAGCAGTTGCATCTGCACACCTGCAGGGAGTGCCTTTGAGCAGCAACGCACCAAAACACCCAGCACTCTCTTTCAGGCAAAACCTCAGGCAAAAGAAGTCGTCTATCAGTCAGACAGGGCTCTCGGCTGCTCCCTCAGGTTCGTGGCGGCTGCTACTTTCCGGTCACCTCGCTTCCCTTCTGCCGGCTCGGGCTCTTGCTCGGCTTCTTTCCCCATTTCTCTGACTTCCCGCCCTGCCGTTGCTCGGTAACGCCGATTGGAGCAAAGCGTTGAAAGAGATCAGGGAGCGGGCTAACCCGAAGCAGGAGATCCCTGCTGGTGGCGCAGCAACTCAGAGGCGAGTGCTAAGGAGCTACTGAGAAGCAAACTTGGTGCAATTGCAAGAAGTAGCTGGGGAATTAGCTCAAATGGTAGAGCGCTCGCTTCGCATGTGAGAGGTAGCGGGATCGATGCCCGCATTCTCCACTCCTCTTTTGGCTCGGGGCAATGGCTCAAACACAACAGTGGTGTCAGCTGTCGGTGAACCCGTGTACTTCCGAAGTGTCTCCACACGCTGAGGTGCAGAGGGGGGCCAAGGGACATCAAATCCTTTGGTGTGCTTTAGCAGCAAGACTTGTCGATAGTCTTGTGCAGCCAAAATGGAAAGCTGAGATGAGGGATAAAAAAGCTTTGCAAGTATCAATGCCTTCTCTGAGGATTGAACTCAGGATCTTTAGATTATGAGACTGACGCGCTGCCTACTGCGCTAAGAAGGCACTGGCCGTGCAAACTGCTGGGCAGCATGACCAAGTAGGTGCGCTTGCGAGGCATCTAGAGCCATAATGCAAAGTGCGTAAAAAAGATTAAGCCAGGTAGGAGTCGAACCTACAATCTTCTGATCCGTAGTGAGACACGTTATCCATTGCGCCACTGGCACAGCCTCTCCAGAGCAGCGGGCAACTCACAGTCCCACAACACTGCGGCATCAGCAGGTACACCAGGCCGCGAGCGTCAAAAGGCGCACGGCGGACAATCACCAAAGCGAGACACCTTTGCCGCTTCCCTTCGATTTTCAGGTGGTAGAGCGGAGGACTGCAGTGGAAAAAACGCAAAGCAAAGTCGTCGTTAGGTCGCTGGTTCGACTCCGGCTTGAAGGAGCGGGCGTTCTTGTGCAGTAAGTGAGCGGTAAGGAGCATTTTGCTCAAGGCAGTGCTCTTAACTTGACGCTAGTTTACATGTTGCTGCTAAGGCACAGGACACCTCCATTGCTTGAGCAGTTGCATCTGCACACCAGCAGGGAGTGCCTTTGAGCAGCAACGCACCAAAACACCCAGCACTCTCTTTCAGGCAAAACCTCAGGCAAAAGAAGTCGTCTATCAGTCAGACAGGGCTCTCGGCTGCTCCCTCAGGTTCGTGGCGGCTGCTACTTTCCGGTCACCTCGCTTCCCTTCTGCCGGCTCGGGCTCTTTCTCGGCTTCTTTCCCCATTTCTCTGACTTCCCGCCCTGCCGTTGCTCGGTAACGCCGATTGGAGCAAAGCGTTGAAAGAGATCAGGGAGCGGGCTAACCCGAAGCAGGAGATCCCTGCTGGTGGCGCAGCAACTCAGAGGCGAGTGCTAAGGAGCTACTGAGAAGCAAACTTGGTGCAATTGCAAGAAGTAGCTGGGGAATTAGCTCAAATGGTAGAGCGCTCGCTTCGCATGTGAGAGGTAGCGGGATCGATGCCCGCATTCTCCACTCCTCTTTTGGCTCGGGGCAATGGCTCAAACACAACAGTGGTGTCAGCTGTCGGTGAACCCGTGTACTTCCGAAGTGTCTCCACACGCTGAGGTGCAGAGGGGGGCCAAGGGACATCAAATCCTTTGGTGTGCTTTAGCAGCAAGACTTGTCGATAGTCTTGTGCAGCCAAAATGGAAAGCTGAGATGAGGGATAAAAAAGCTTTGCAAGTATCAATGCCTTCTCTGAGGATTGAACTCAGGATCTTTAGATTATGAGACTGACGCGCTGCCTACTGCGCTAAGAAGGCACTGGCCGTGCAAACTGCTGGGCAGCATGACCAAGTAGGTGCGCTTGCGAGGCATCTAGAGCCATAATGCAAAGTGTGTAAAAAAGTTCGAGCCAGGTTGGAGTCGAACCTACAATCTTCTGATCCGCAGTGAGACGCGTTATCCATTGCGCCACTGGCACAGCCTCTCCAGAGCAGCGGGCAACTCACAGTCCCACAACACTGCGGCATCAGCAGGTACACCAGGCCGCGAGCGTCAAAAGGCGCACGGCGGACAATCACCAAAGCGAGACACCTTTGCCGCTTCCCTTCGATTTTCAGGTGGTAGAGCGGAGGACTGCAGTGGAAAAAAAGCAAAGCAAAGTCGTCGTTAGGTCGCTGGTTCGACTCCGGCTTGAAGGAGCGGGCGTTCTTGTGCAGTAAGTGAGCGGTAAGGAGCATTTTGCTCAAGGCAGTGCTCTTAACTTGACGCTAGTTTACATGTTGCTGCTAAGGCACAGGACACCTCCATTGCTTGAGCAGTTGCATCTGCACACCAGCAGGGAGTGCCTTTGAGCAGCAACGCACCAAAACACCCAGCACTCTCTTTCAGGCAAAACCTCAGGCAAAAGAAGTCGTCTATCAGTCAGACAGGGCTCTCGGCTGCTCCCTCAGGTTCGTGGCGGCTGCTACTTTCCGGTCACCTCGCTTCCCTTCTGCCGGCTCGGGCTCTTGCTCGGCTTCTTTCCCCATTTCTCTGACTTCCCGCCCTGCCGTTGCTCGGTAACGCCGATTGGAGCAAAGCGTTGAAAGAGATCAGGGAGCGGGCTAACCCGAAGCAGGAGATCCCTGCTGGTGGCGCAGCAACTCAGAGGCGAGTGCTAAGGAGCTACTGAGAAGCAAACTTGGTGCAACTGCAAGAAGTAGCTGGGGAATTAGCTCAAATGGTAGAGCGCTCGCTTCGCATGTGAGAGGTAGCGGGATCGATGCCCGCATTCTCCACTCCTCTTTTGGCTCGGGGCAATGGCTCAAACACAACAGTGGTGTCAGCTGTCGGTGAACCCGTGTACTTCCGAAGTGTCTCCACACGCTGAGGTGCAGAGGGGGGCCAAGGGACATCAAATCCTTTGGTGTGCTTTAGCAGCAAGACTTGTCGACAGTCTTGTGCAGCAAAAATGTAAAGCTGAGATGAGGGATAAGAAAGCTTTGCAAGTATCAATGCCTTCTCTGAGGATTGAACTCAGGACCTTCAGATTACGAGACTGACGCGCTGACTACTGCGCGAAGAAGGCACTTGCCACGCAAACTTCTGGGCAGCATAACCAAGCAGGTGCGCTTGCGAGGCATCTAAAGCCATAATGCAAAGTGTGTAAAAAAGTTCGAGCCAGGTTGGAGTCGAACCTACAATCTTCTGATCCGTAGTGAGACGCGTTATCCATTGCGCCACTGGCACAGCCTCTCCAGAGCAGCGGGCAACTCACAGTCCCACAACACTGCGGCATCAGCAGGTACACCAGGCCGCGAGCGTCAAAAGGCGCACGGCGGACAATCACCAAAGCGAGACACCTTTGCCGCTTCCCTTCGATTTTCAGGTGGTAGAGCGGAGGACTGCAGTGGAAAAAAAGCAAAGCAAAGTCGTCGTTAGGTCGCTGGTTCGACTCCGGCTTGAAGGAGCGGGCGTTCTTGTGCAGTAAGTGAGCGGTAAGGAGCATTTTGCTCAAGGCAGTGCTCTTAACTTGACGCTAGTTTACATGTTGCTGCTAAGGCACAGGACACCTCCATTGCTTGAGCAGTTGCATCTGCACACCAGCAGGGAGTGCCTTTGAGCAGCAACGCACCAAAACACCCAGCACTCTCTTTCAGGCAAAACCTCAGGCAAAAGAAGTCGTCTATCAGTCAGACAGGGCTCTCGGCTGCTCCCTCAGGTTCGTGGCGGCTGCTACTTTCCGGTCACCTCGCTTCCCTTCTGCCGGCTCGGGCTCTTTCTCGGCTTCTTTCCCCATTTCTCTGACTTCCCGCCCTGCCGTTGCTCGGTAACGCCGATTGGAGCAAAGCGTTGAAAGAGATCAGGGAGCGGGCTAACCCGAAGCAGGAGATCCCTGCTGGTGGCGCAGCAACTCAGAGGCGAGTGCTAAGGAGCTACTGAGAAGCAAACTTGGTGCAACTGCAAGAAGCAGCTGGGGAATTAGCTCAAATGGTAGAGCGCTCGCTTCGCATGTGAGAGGTAGCGGGATCGATGCCCGCATTCTCCACTCCTCTTTTGGCTCGGGGCAATGGCTCAAACACAACAGTGGTGTCAGCTGTCGGTGAACCCGTGTACTTCCGAAGTGTCTCCACACGCTGAGGTGCAGAGGGGGGCCAAGGGACATCAAATCCTTTGGTGTGCTTTAGCAGCAAGACTTGTCGATAGTCTTGTGCAGCCAAAATGGAAAGCTGAGATGAGGGATAAAAAAGCTTTGCAAGTATCAATGCCTTCTCTGAGGATTGAACTCAGGACCTTTAGATTATGAGACTGACGCGCTGCCTACTGCGCTAAGAAGGCACTGGCCGTGCAAACTGCTGGGCAGCATGACCAAGTAGGTGCGCTTGCGAGGCATCTAGAGCCATAATGCAAAGTGCGTAAAAAAGATTAAGCCAGGTAGGAGTCGAACCTACAATCTTCTGATCCGTAGTGAGACGCGTTATCCATTGCGCCAATGGCACAGCCTCTCCAGAGCAGCGGGCAACTCACAGTCCCACAACACTGCGGCATCAGCAGGTACACCAGGCCGCGAGCGTCAAAAGGCGCACGGCGGACAATCACCAAAGCGAGACACCTTTGCCGCTTCCCTTCGATTTTCAGGTGGTAGAGCGGAGGACTGCAGTGGAAAAAAAGCAAAGCAAAGTCGTCGTTAGGTCGCTGGTTCGACTCCGGCTTGAAGGAGCGGGCGTTCTTGTGCAGTAAGTGAGCGGTAAGGAGCATTTTGCTCAAGGCAGTGCTCTTAACTTGACGCTAGTTTACATGTTGCTGCTAAGGCACAGGACACCTCCATTGCTTGAGCAGTTGCATCTGCACACCAGCAGGGAGTGCCTTTGAGCAGCAACGCACCAAAACACCCAGCACTCTCTTTCAGGCAAAACCTCAGGCAAAAGAAGTCGTCTATCAGTCAGACAGGGCTCTCGGCTGCTCCCTCAGGTTCGTGGCGGCTGCTACTTTCCGGTCACCTCGCTTCCCTTCTGCCGGCTCGGGCTCTTGCTCGGCTTTTTTCCCCATTTCTCTGACTTCCCGCCCTGCCGTTGCTCGGTAACGCCGATTGGAGCAAAGCGTTGAAAGAGATCAGGGAGCGGGCTAACCCGAAGCAGGAGATCCCTGCTGGTGGCGCAGCAACTCAGAGGCGAGTGCTAAGGAGCTACTGAGAAGCAAACTTGGTGCAATTGCAAGAAGTAGCTGGGGAATTAGCTCAAATGGTAGAGCGCTCGCTTCGCATGTGAGAGGTAGCGGGATCGATGCCCGCATTCTCCACTCCTCTTTTGGCTCGGGGCAATGGCTCAAACACAACAGTGGTGTCAGCTGTCGGTGAACCCGTGTACTTCCGAAGTGTCTCCACACGCTGAGGTGCAGAGGGGGGCCAAGGGACATCAAATCCTTTGGTGTGCTTTAGCAGCAAGACTTGTCGATAGTCTTGTGCAGCCAAAATGGAAAGCTGAGATGAGGGATAAAAAAGCTTTGCAAGTATCAATGCCTTCTCTGAGGATTGAACTCAGGATCTTTAGATTATGAGACTGACGCGCTGCCTACTGCGCTAAGAAGGCACTGGCCGTGCAAACTGCTGGGCAGCATGACCAAGTAGGTGCGCTTGCGAGGCATCTAGAGCCATAATGCAAAGTGCGTAAAAAAGATTAAGCCAGGTAGGAGTCGAACCTACAATCTTCTGATCCGTAGTGAGACACGTTATCCATTGCGCCACTGGCACAGCCTCTCCAGAGCAGCGGGCAACTCACAGTCCCACAACACTGCGGCATCAGCAGGTACACCAGGCCGCGAGCGTCAAAAGGCGCACGGCGGACAATCACCAAAGCGAGACACCTTTGCCGCTTCCCTTCGATTTTCAGGTGGTAGAGCGGAGGACTGCAGTGGAAAAAACGCAAAGCAAAGTCGTCGTTAGGTCGCTGGTTCGACTCCGGCTTGAAGGAGCGGGCGTTCTTGTGCAGTAAGTGAGCGGTAAGGAGCATTTTGCTCAAGGCAGTGCTCTTAACTTGACGCTAGTTTACATGTTGCTGCTAAGGCACAGGACACCTCCATTGCTTGAGCAGTTGCATCTGCACACCAGCAGGGAGTGCCTTTGAGCAGCAACGC
>NW_028226811.1:0-25000 GCF_052327205.1 Somniosus microcephalus
TCAGAAAGACTGGCTGTACTTAAAGTAGATAAATCACCAAAAGCAGTTGTGATGCATCCTAGGATGCTGAGGGAATTGAGGGAGGAAATCGCGGAGGTACTGGCCATAATATTCCAATCCTCCTTCGATACAGGGGTGGTGCCAGAGGACTGGAGCATTGCTAATGTTACATCATTGTTCAAAATAGGGTGTAAAGATAAACCCAGCAACTACAGGCCAGTCAGTTTAACCTCGGTAGTGGGGAAGCTTTTAGAAACAGTAATCAGGGACAAAATTAACAGTCACTTGGACAAGTGTGGATTAATTAAGGAAAGCCAGCACAGATTTGTTAAAGGCCAATCATGTTTAACTAACTTGACTGAGTTCTTTGATGAGGTAACAGAGAGGGCTGATGAGGGTAATGCGGTTGACCAAAAGGTGTTCCACAAAGTGCCACATAATAGGCTTGTCAGCAAAGTTGAAGCCCATGGAATAAAAAGGGACAGTGGCAGCATGGATACGGAATTAGCTCAGTGATGGGAAACAGAGAGTAGTGGTGAACGGTTGTTTCGGACTGGAGGAAGGTATACAGTGGGGTTCCCCAGGGGTCGGTTCTAGGACCACTGCTTTTCTTGATATATATTAATGACTTGGATGTGGGTGTACAGGGCACAATTTCAAAATTGCAGATGACACAAAACTTGGAAGTATAGTGAACAGTGTGGAGGATAGTGATAGACTTCAAGAGGGCATAGACAGGCTGGTGGAATGGGCGGACACGTGACAGATGAAATTTAACACAGAAAAGTGTGAAGTGATACATTTTGGTAGAAAGAATGAGGAGAGGCAATATAAACTAAAGGGTACAATCCTGAAGGGGGTGCATGAACAGAGAGACCTGGGGATATATGTGCACAAAGGTGGCAGGGCAGGTTGAGAAAGCAGTTAAAAAGGCTTACGGGATCCTGGGCTTCATAAATAGAGGTATAGAGTACAAAAGTGTGGAAATTATGATGAACCTTTATAAAACACTGGTTCGGCCCCAACTGGAGTATTGTGTCCAATTCTGGGCACCACACTTTAGGAAGGATGTGAAGGCCTTAGAGAGGGCGCAGAAAAGATTTACGAGAATGGTTCCAGGGATGAGGGGCTTCAGTTACGTGGATAGACTGGAGAAGCTGGGGTTGTTCTCCTTAGAGCAGAGAAGGTTGAGAGGAGATTTGATAGAGGTGTTCAAAATCATGAGGGGTCTGGACAGAGTAGATAGAGAGAAACTGTTCCCATTGGCGGAAGGGTCGAGAACCAGAGGACACAGATTTAAGGTGATTGGCAGAAGAACCAAAGGCGACAGGAGGAAAAACTTTTTACGCAGCGAGTGGTTAGGATCTGGAATGCACTGCCTGAAAGGGCGGTGGAGGCAGATTCAATCACGGCTTTCAAAAGGGAGTTGGATAAGTATCTGATAGAAAGAAATTTGCAGGGCTACGGGGAGGGGGAGGGGGACTAGCTGCAGTGCTGTTGCAGAGAGTGGGCAGGGGCTGGATGGGCCAAATGGCCTGTTTCCGTGCTGTGACCATTCGATGATTCGATGAGATTGTTTCAATGAATTTTCAGGTGTTGATCAGTTGGCACATTGTAGGGCTGTTGATAAAATCATTGCCACATGATATTACCAGGATAAATATATCAAAACAACAGGAAAAAATATCTAGTGCATCAAGCCCACCCCATGCAGACACGGTGGCCCCACCACTGATCTATGCAATCTCCTAAGAGAGGTCAGAAAGAGAGAAATAATAGAGGCCAATTTAGGAAAAACTCTCTCTCATTCCCTACGGCAATTGAACAAAGCTCCAAGAGACAGTAATCACCCATAAATCCTTCCAATCACTGCTACTCTTTCCTAACTGGGACTATCCTCTCCTAGAATCAGAGAATGATCCAGCACAGAGCGAGGCCACTCGGCCCAGCGTGCCTGTGCCGGCTCTTTGAACGAGCTCTCCAATTAGTCCCACTCACCCCGCTCCTTCCCCACAGTTCAGCAAATTTTTCCCCTTCAAGTATTTCTCCAATTCCCTTTTAAAAGTTATTATTGAATCTGCTTCTACCACCTGCATTCCAGATCATCATAACTCGGTGCGTTAAAAATTCTCATCTCCCCTCTGGATTTTTAGCCAATCACCTTAAATCGGTCTGCTCTGGTTACCGACCTGATTTTATCTGCAAACTTGTGAAAAGTTCCACGAATATTCTGATCTAAAATAATTTAAGGAAGGTGATGAACAGCAATGGTGCAGACAGAGAACTCGGAGCGACTCGATTTGTGATCTGGCTCCATACAGGTGCACTCCCAGGACTCTGTGCCGAGCAGTTTCCAATCCATCAGAAAATCCAAGGTGATATAATCTTTCCAACACCAGCTGTGGTAGGCCTTAAGTAAAGTGCCCCCCCCCCACAGTAGGACTGGAGGAGATTACAGAGATGGGGAAGGATTTGAAAACAAGGGTGAGACTTTTTTTTTAAATCGAGGTGTTGCCGGATCGGGATCCAATGTAGGTCATTGAGCACTGATGTGACATGTGAACAGGAGTTGGTGAGAGTTCGGATACAACCAGCAGAGTTTTGGATGAGCACATGTTTACGGAGGAGGCGGTCTTAGTGATGGAGGGGATATGATGTCAGAAGCTCAGCTCCAGGTCCAATAGGACGTCAAGGTTGCAAACGGCCTGGTTCAGTTTCAGACAGTGGCCAGGGAAGGGGATGGATTCGGGGGCTAGCGAAGGGACTTTGGGGCAGGGACCAAAGACAATGGCTTCGGTCTTCCCAATGCTTAACTGTTGGGAATTTCTGTTCATCCAGGGCTGGATGTCGGGCAAGCACTGTGACAAACCAGAGGCAGTGGAGGTCTCCGAGATCTCTGCGCTCCTCTAATTCTGGCCTCTTGAGTATCCCTGATTTTAATCGCTCCACCATTGGCGGCCGTGCCTTCAGCTGCCTGGGCCCCGAGCTCTGGAATTCCCTCCCTAAACCTCTCTGCCTCTCTCTCCTCCTTTAAGACACTCCTTAAAACCGACCTCTTTGACCAAGCTGTCCTAATATCTCCTGAGGTGGCTCAGTGTCAAATTTTGTTTGATAATCGCTCCTGTGAAGCACTTCGGGATATTTTACTACGTCAAAGGCGCTATATAAATACACGCTGTTGTATAAATGATAAACTGTGCAGTGGGTTTCCATTCCCAGCGGGTTGTCCTGATTGGTTGAAAGAGGTTTACAGGAATTTTAACCAATGATATATGGTGCGGCAGAAATCCTGAAAAAAGTTTCCTGTAAAAAGAGTCAGATTTTAACCCGGAAGCACCAAATCGAAAGCAGCAAACACGCTGTGGATTACACTCAGCACCCTGACTGCCAATTGTTCCCAACAATGGGGAATTATAAGCTGCTGTACATCTCGGTCACGGCCTCTCGGTCACCAATCTGGTTTCAATCTCCACTATAAAGTAACTCATTTAATTTCACAAAACAAAATAGAGTTAAACTCGTTGAACTGGTCAGACATGAAAATCGAGACATGATAATCCAGGCTGACACTCCCAGGGCGATACTAAGGGAGGGGCAGTACTGAGGGAGAGCCGCACTGTCAGAGGGGCAGTACTGAGGGAGCGCTGCACTATCAGAGGGGCAGTACTGAGGGAGCGCCGCACTGTCGGAGGGGCAGTACTGAGGGAACGCCGCACTGTCGGAGGGGTGGTACTGAGGGAGCGCTGCACTATCAGAGGGGCAGTACTGAGGGAGCGCCGCACTGTCGGAGGGGCAGTACTGAGGGAGTGCCGCACTGTCGGAGGGGTGGTACTGAGGGAGCGCTGCACTATCAGAGGGGCAGTACTGAGGGAGCGCTGCACTGTCGGAGGGGCAGTACTGAGGGAGCGCTGCACTGTCAGAGGAGCAGTACTGAGGGAGCGCTGCACTGTCGGAGGGTCAGTACTGAGGGAGCGCTGCACTGTCGGAGGGGCAGTACTGAGGGAGCGCTGCACTGTCGGAGGGGCAGTACTGAGGGAGCGCCGCACTGTCGGAGGGGCAGTACTGAGGGAGCGCTGCACTGTCGGAGGGTCAGTACTGAGGGAGCGCCGCACTGTCGGAGGGGCAGTACTGAGGAAGCACTGCACTGTCGGAGAGGCAGTACTGAGGGAGCGCCGCACTGTCGGAGGGGCAGTATTGAGGGAGCGCTGCACTGTCAGAGGGGCAGTACTGAGGGAGCGCTGCACTGTCAGAGGGGCAGTACTGAGGGAGTGCTGCACTGTCAGAGGGGCAGTACTGAGGGAGCGCTGCACTGCCGGAGGGTCAGTACTGAGGGAGCGCCGCACTGTCAGAGGGGCAGTACTGAGGGAGCGCCGCACTGTCGGAGAGGCAGGACTGAGGGAGCGCCGCACTGTCGGAGAGGCAGGACTGAGGGAGCGCCGCACTGTCGGAGGGGCAGTACTGAGGGAGCGCTGCACTGTCAGAGGGTCAGTAGAGGGGGTGCTGCACTGTCGGAGGGGCAGTACTGAGGGAGCGCCGCACTGTCGGAGGGTCAGTACTGAGGGAGCGCTGCACTGTCGGAGGGGCAGGACTGAGGGAGCGCTGCACTGTCGGAGGGGCAGTACTGAGGGAGTGCTGCACTGTCGGAGGGGCAGTACTGGGGACAGCACAGAGGGAGCACTGAACTATTGGAGATGCCGTCTTTTGGATGAGAGGTTAAACCAAGCCCCTGTCTGCCCTCTCATGTGGACCTAAAAGATCGCATGGCCACTATTTTGAAGAGTTCTCCTGGTGTCCTGGTCATAGGAATATAATAATTGCTGGCCAAAAAAGAACCATGGTATATCTAGTTTGCCTTCTACCATCTTGGTGCTCACATGGTCAATTGTACCCCAGTGAGAGTCAGTGTCTGTGGAACTCAACCCCAGTGAGAGTCAGTGTCTGTGGAACTGCACCCCAGTGAGAGTCAGTGTCTGTGGAACTCAACCCCAGTGAGTGTCAGTGTCTGTGGAACTGTACCCCAGTGAGAGTCAGTGTCTGTGGAACTGTACCCCACTGAAAGTCAGTGTCTGTGGAACTGTACCCCAGTGAGAGTCAGTGTCTGTGGAACTGTGCCCCAGTGAGAGTCAGTGTCTGTGGAACTGTACCCCAGTGAGAGTCAGTGTCTGTGGAACTGTACCCCAGTGAGAGTCAGTGTCTGTGGAACTGTACCCCAGTGAGAGTCAGTGTCTGTGGAACGGTACCCCAGTGAGAGTCAGTGTCTGTGGAACTGTACCCCAGTGAGAGTCAGTGTCTGTGGAACTGTACCCCAGTGAGAGTCAGTGTCTGTGGAACTGTACCCCCAGTGAGAGTTAGTGTCTGTGGAACTGTGCCCCAGTGAGAGTCAGTGTCTGTGGAACTGTACCCCAGTGAGAGTCAGTGTCTGTGGAACTGTACCCCAGTGAGAGTCAGTGCCTGTGGAACTGTACCCCAGTGAGAGTCAGTGTCTGTGGAACTGTACCCCAGTGAGAGTCAGTGTCTGTGGAACTGTACCCCAGTGAGATTCAGTGTCTGTGGAACTGTACCCCAGTGAGAGTCAGTGTCTGTGGAACTGTACCCCAGTGAGAGTCAGTGTCTGTGGAACTGCACCCCAGTGAGAGTCAGTGTCTGTGGAACTGTACCACAGTGAGAGTCAGTGTCTGTGGAACTGTACCCCAGTGAGAGTCAGTGTCTGTGGAGCTGTACCCCAGTGAGAGTCAGTGTCTGTGGAACTGTACCCCAGTGAGAGTCAGTGCCTGTGGAACTGTACCCCAGTGAGAGTCAGTGCCTGTGGAACTGTACCCCAGTGAGAGTCAGTGTCTGTGGAACTGTACCCCAGTGAGAGTCAGTGTCTGTGGAACTGTACCCCAGTGAGAGTCAGTGTCATAAGAACATAAGAAATAGGAGCAGGAGTAGGCCAATCGGCCCCTCGAGCCTGCTCCGCCATTCAATAAGATCATGGCTGATCTGATCCTAACCGCCAATCCACTATCACAGAACCATCTCCTGAATCTAACAGAATTAGACACACGAAACAGGAGCAGGATCAGGCTACACGGCCCCTGGGCCCGCTCCGCTACCCACAGGGCCATGACCGATCCGAACCTAGACTCATGTCCAAATTCCTGCCCGCTCCCCGTAACCCTTAATTCCCTTTACTTCTAGGAAACTGTCTATTTCTGTTTTAAATTTATGTAATGATGTAGCTTCTACAGCTTTTTGGGGCAGCATATTCCATGGACCTACCACCCTCTGAGTGAAGTAGTTCCTCCTCATCTCAGTTTTGAAAGAGCAGCCCCTTATTCTAAGACTATGCCCCCTAGTTCTAGTTTCACCCATCATCGGGAACATCTTCCCTACATCCACCCGATCCAACCCCTTCACAATCTTATATGTTTCAATAAGATCGCCTCTCATTCTTCTGAACTCCAATGAGTAGAGTCCCAATCTACTCAACCTCTCCTCATATGTCCATCCCCTCATCCCCGGGATTAACCGAGTGAACCTTCTTTGTACTGACTCGAGAGCAAGTATGTCCTTTCTTAAGTATGGACACCAAAACTGTATGCAGTATTCCAGGTGCGGTCTCACCAATACCTTGTACAACTGAAGCAATACCTCCCTATTTTTATATTCTATCCCCCTAGCAATGAAAGCCAACATTCCATTGGCCTTCTTAATCACTTGCTGCACCTGCATACTAACCTTTTGAGTTTCGTGCACCAGGACCCCCAGATCCCTTTGTACTTCAGTACTTTCCAGTTTCTTGCCATTAAGATAATAACTTGCTCTACGATTTTTCCTGCCAAAGTGCATAACCTCACACTTTCCAGGATTGTATTCCATCTGCCAAATCTCTGCCCACTTACTTAGCCTGTCTATGTCCCCTTGCAGGTTTTTTATGTCCTCCTCACTCACTACTTTCCCTCCCATCTTAGTATCATCTGCAAACTTTGATATGTTACACTCGGTCCCCTCCTCCAAATCGTTAATATAGATTGTAAAGAGTTGGGGACCCAGCACTGACCCCTGCGGAACACCACTAGTTACTGATTGCCAGTCTGAGAATGAACCATTTGTCCCAACTCTCTGCCTTCTGTTAGATAGCCAATCCTCTATCCATGCCAGAATATTACCCCCAATCCCGTGATTTTATATCTTAAGCAATAATCTTTTGTGTGGCACCTTGTCAAATGCCTTTTGGAAGTCTAAATACACTACGTCCACTGGTTCCCCTTTATCCACCCTATATGTTACTTCCTCAAAGAACTCCAGCAAATTTGTCAAACATGACTTCCCCTTCATAAAACCATGCTGACTTTGTCCTATTAAATTATGATTATCCAAATGTCCTGTTACTGTCTCCTTAATAATGGACTCCAAAATTTTACCTACCACAGATGTTAGGCTAACCGGTCTATAGTTTCCAGCCTTCTGTCTACTGCCCTTTTTAAATAAGGGTGTTACATTAGCAGTTTTCCAGTCTGCCGGGACCTTTGCCGAGTCCAGGGAGTTTTGGAAAATTATTACCAATGCATCCACAATCCCTACCGCCACTTCCCTCAAGACCCTAGGATGCAAGCCATCAGGGCCAGGTGATTTATCCACCTTGAGTCCCATTATTTTACCGAGTACCACTTCCTTCGTGATTTTGATCGTGTATAGCTCCTCCCCCCCTTTAGCCCCCTGTTTGTCCAGTGTTGCGACAGTCTGTGGAACTGTAGCCCAGTCAGTGTCAGTGTCTGTGGAACTGTACCCCAGTGAGGGTCAGTGTCTGTGGAACTGTACCCCAGTGAGAGTCAGTCTCTGTGGAACTCTACCCCAGTGAGAGTCACTGTCTGTGGAACTGTACCCCAGTGAGAGTTAGTGCCTGTGGAACTGTACCCCAGTGAGAGTCAGTGCCTGTGGAACTGTACCCCAGTGAGAGTCAGTGTCTGTGGAACTGTACCCCAGTGAGAGTCAGTGACTGTGGAACTGCACCCCAGTGAGTGTCAGGGTCTGTGGAACTGTACCCCAGTGAGAGTCAGTGTCTGTGGAACT
Source organism: Somniosus microcephalus (assembly GCF_052327205.1). NCBI lineage: Eukaryota > Metazoa > Chordata > Chondrichthyes > Squaliformes > Somniosidae > Somniosus > Somniosus microcephalus. The sequence continues at coordinate 8,056 of NW_028226811.1, forward strand.
GTATCCCAGTGAGAGTCAGTGTCTGTGGAACTGTACCCCAGTGAGAGTCAGTGCCTGTGGAACTGTACCCCAGTGAGAGTCAGTGCCTGTGGAACTGTACCCCAGTGAGAGTCAGTGACTGTGGAACTGTACCCCAGTGAGAGTCAGGGTCTGTGGAACTGTGCCCCATTGAGAGTCAGTGTCTGTGGAACTGTACCCCAGTGAGAGTCAGTGTCTTTGGAACTGTACCCCAGTGAGAGTCAGTGTCTGTGGAACTGTACCCCAGTGAGAGTCAGTGTCTGTGGAACTGTACCCCAGTGAGAGTCAGTGTCTGTGGAACTGTTCCCCAGTGAGAGTCAGTGCCTGTGGAACTGTACCCCAGTGAGAGTCAGTGTCTGTGGAACTGTACCCCAGTGAGAGTCAGTGTCTGTGGACCTGTACCCAAGTGAGGGTCAGTGTCTGTGGAACTGTCCCCCAGTGAGAGTCAGTGTCTGTGGAACTGTACCCCAGTGAGAGTCAGTGCCTGTGGAACTGTACCCCAATGAGAGTCAGTGTTTGTGGAACTGTACCGCAGTGAGAGTCAGTGTCTGCGGAACTGTCCCCCAGTGAGAGTCAGTGTCTGTGGAACTGTACCCCAGTGAGAGTCAGTGTCTGTGGAACTGTACCCCAGTGAGAGTCAGTGTCTGTGGAACTGTACCCCAGTGAGGGTCAGTGTCTGTGGAACTGTACCCCAGTGAGAGTCAGTGTCTGTGGAACTGTACCTCAGTGAGAGTCCGTGTCTGTGGAACTGTATCCCAGTGAGAGTCAGTGTCTGTGGAACTGTACCCCAGTGAGAGTCAGTGACTGTGGAACTGCACCCCAGTGAGTGTCAGGGTCTGTGGAACTGTACCCCAGTGAGAGTCAGTGCCTGTGGAACTGTACCCCAGTGAGAGTCAGGGTCTGTGGAAATGTACCCCATTGAGAGTCAGTGTCTGTGGAACTGTACCCCAGTGAGAGTCAGTGTCTTTGGAACTGTATCCCAGTGAGAGTCAGTGTCTGTGGAACTGTACCCCAGTGAGAGTCAGTGTCTGTGGAACTGTTCCCCAGTGAGAGTCAGTGTCTGTAGAACTCTACCCCAGTGAGAGTCAGTGTCTGTGGAACTGTAGCCCAGTGAGAGTCAGTGTCTGTGGACCTGTACCCGAGTGAGGGTCAGTGTCTGTGGAACTGTACCCCAGTGAGAGTCAGTGTCTGTGGAACCCATACGCCAGTGAGAGTCAGTGTCTGTGCAACTGTACCCCAGTGAAAGTCAGTGTCTGTGGAACTGTACCCCAGTGAGAGTCAGTGTCTGTGGAACTGCCCCCCAATGAGAGTCAGTGTCTGTGGAACTGTACCCCAGTGAGGGTCAGTGCCTGTGGAACTGTACCCCAGTGAGAGTCAGTGTTTGTGGAACTGTACCGCAGTGAGAGGCAGTGTCTGCGGAACTGTCCCCCAGTGAGAGTCAGTGTCTGTGGAACTGTACCCCAGTGAGAGTCAGTGTCTGTGGAACTGTACCCCAGTGAGAGTCAGTGTCTGTGGAACTGTCCCCCAATGAGAGTCAGTGTCTGTGGAACTGTACCCCAGTGAGAGCCAGTGCCTGTGGAACTGCACCCCAGTGAGAGTCAGTGTTTGTGGAACTGTACCGCAGTGAGAGTCAGTGTCTGCGGAACTGTACCCCAGTGAGAGTCAGTGTCTGTGGAACTGTACCTCAGTGAGAGTCAGTGTCGGTGGAACTGTACCCCAGTGAGAGTCAGTGTCTGTGGAAATGTCCCCCAGTGAGAGTCAGTGTCTGTGGAACTGTACCCCAGTGAGAGTCAGTGTCTGTGGAACTGTACCCGAGTGAGGGTCAGTGTCTGTGGAACTGTACCCCAGTGTGAGTCAGTGTCTGTGGAACCCATATGCCAGTTAGAGTCAGTGTCTGTGGAACTGTACCCCAGTGAGAGTCAGTGTCTGTGGAACTGTTCCCCAGTGAGGCAGTGCCTGTGGAACTGTACCCAGTGAGCGTCAGTGTCTGTGGAACTGTACCACAGTGAGAGGCAGTGTCTGTGGAACTGTACCCCAGTGAGAGTCAGTGTCTGTGGAACTGTACCGCAGTGAGGGTCAGTGTCTGTGGAACTGTACCCCAGTGAGGGTCAGTGTCTGTGGAACTGTACCCCAGTGAGAGTCAGTGCCTCTAGAACTGTAGCCAGTGAGAGTCAGTGCCTGTGGAACTCTACCCCAGTGAGAGTCAGTGTCAGTGGAACTGTACCCCAGTGAGAGTCAGTGTCAGTGGAACTGTACCCCAGTGAGAGTCGGTGTCGGTGGAACTGTACCCCAGTGAGAGTCGGTGTCTGTGGAACTGTACCCCAGTGAGAGTCAGTGTCAGTGGACCTGTACCCCAGTGAGAGTCAGTGTCTGTGGAACAGTGCCCCAGTGAGAGTCAGTGTCTGTGGAACTGTACCCCAGTGAGAGTCAGTGCCTGTGGAACTGTACCCCAGTGAGAGTCAGTGTCTGGTGAACTGTACCCCAGTGAGAGTCAGTGTCTGTGGAACTGTACCCCAGTGAGAGTCAGTGTCTGTGGAACTGTACCCCAGTGAGAGTCAGTGTCTGTGGAACTGTACCCCAGTGAGATTCAGTGTCTGTGGAACTGTACCCCAGTGAGAGTCAGTGCCTGTGGAACTGTACCCCAGTGAGAGTCAGTGCCTGTGGAACTGTTCCGCAGTGAGAGTCAGTGTCTGTGGAACTGTACCCCAGTGAGAGTCAGTGCCTGTGGAACTGTACCCCAGTGAGAGTCACTGTCTGTGGAACTGTACCCCAGTGAGAGTCAGTGTCTGTGGAACTGTACCCCAGTGAGAGTCAGTGTCTGTGGAACTGTACCCCAGTGAGAGTCAGTGCCTGTGGAACTGTACCCCAGTGAGAGTCAGTGTCTGGTGAACTGTACCCCAGTGAGAGTCAGTGTCTGTGGAACTGTACCCCAGTGAGAGTCAGTGTCTGTGGAACTGTACCCCAGTGAGAGTCAGTGTCTGTGGAACTGTACCCCAGTGAGATTCAGTGTCTGTGGAACTGTACCCCAGTGAGAGTCAGTGCCTGTGGAACTGTTCCGCAGTGAGAGTCACTGTCTGTGGAACTGTACCCCAGTGAGAGTCAGTGTCTGTGGAACTGTACCCCAGTGAGAGTCAGTGTCTGTGGAACTGTACCCCAGTGAGAGTCAGTGTCTGTGGAACTGTCATAGAGTCATAGAGTTTTACAGCACAGAAAGAGGCCCTTCGGCCCATCGTGTCTGCGCCGCCCATCCCTCCCTGTCCAGTCTCCTCCCATTTTCCAGCATTTGGTCCATAGCCTTGTATGCAATGGCATTTCAAGTGCTCATCCAAATGCTTCTTGAATGTTGTGAGGGTTCCTGCCTCTACCACCCTTTCAGGCAGTGAGTTCCAGCTTCCAACCACCCTCTGGGTGAAAAGGTTCCTCCTCAAATCCCCCCTAAATCTCCTGCCCCTTACCCTGAATCTGTGCCCCCTTGTTATTGACCCCCCTACTAAGGGGAAAAGTTCCTCTTTATCTACCCTATCTATGCCCCTCATCATTTTGTACACCTCAATCAGGTCCCCCCTCAGCCTTCTTTGCTCCAAGGAAAACAACCCCAGCCTGTCCAGTCCCTCTTCATAGCTGAGGCGCTCCATCCCAGGTAACATCCTGGTGAATCTTCTCTGCACCCTCTCCAAAGCAATCACATCCTTCCTATCGTGAGGCGACCAGAACTGCACACAGTACTCCAGCTGTGGCCTCACCAGCGTTTTGTGCAGCTCCATCATAACCTCCCTGCTCTTATATTCTATGCCTCTGCTAATGAAGGCAAGTATCCCATATGCCTTTTTAACCACCTTATCTACCTGTTCCGCTGCCTTCAGGGATCTATGTACATGTACACCAAGGTCCCTCTGACCCTCTGTACTTCCTAGGGTCCTACCACTCATTGTGTATTCCCTTGCCTTATTTGTCCGTCCAAAATGCATCACCTCGCACTTTTCCGGGTTAAATTCCATTTGCCACTTTTCCGCCCATCTGACCAACCCGTTAATATTGTCCTGTAGCCTGAGGCTTTCCTCCTCGCAATTTACCACCCGACCAATTTTTGTGTCATCCGCGAACTTACTGATCATACCCTTTACATTCTCATCCAAATCATTAATGTAGATCACAAACAGCAAGGGACCCAGCACCGATCCCTGAGGTACCCCACTGGACACAGGCTTCCAGTCACAAAAGCAACCTTCGACCATCACCCTCTGCCTCCTGCCACTCAGCCAGTTTAGGATCCAACGCGCCAAGGCCCCCTGGATCCCATGGGCTCTTACCTTCTTGACCAGTCTCCTATGCGGGACCTTGTCAAAAGCTTTACTGAAGTCCATGTAAACCACATCCACAGCATTTCCCTCATCCACACACCTAGTCACCCCCTCGAAAAATTCAATCAGATTGGTCAGACATGATTTACCCTTGACAAAGCCATGCTGACTATCCCCGATTAATCCTTGCCTCTCCAAGTGGAGACTAATTTTGTCCCTCAGAATTTTTTCCAATAATTTCCCTACCACAGATGTTAGGCTCACTGGCCTGTAATTCCCTGGTTTATCCCTGCTACCCTTCTTGAATAATGGTACTACATTAGCTGTTCTCCAGTCCTCTGGTACATCCCCTGTGGCCAGAGAGGTTCTGAAAATTTGTGTCAGAGCCCCTGCAATCTCCTCCTTTGCCTCACACAACAGCCTGGGATACATCTCATCCGGGCCTGGGGATTTATCCACTTTTTGGCCTGCTAAAACCGCTAGTACCTCCTCCCTCTCGATGCTAATATGTTCAAGTATGTCACAGTCCCCTTGTCCGGCTTCTATATCTACATCGTCTTTCTCCATAGTGAACACTGAGGCAAAAAATTCATTTAAAACCCCACCTACTTCATCTGGCTCTACACACAGCTTGCCACTTTGGTCCCTAATGGGCCCTACCCTTTCCCTGGTTATCCTCTTGCCCTTAATATACTTATAAAACATCTTAGGATTTTCCTTTATTTTGCTCGCCAGTGTTATTTCATGGCCCCTCCTCGCCCTCCTAATTTCCTTTTTAAGTATGCCCCTGCACCTCTTATACTCCTCTAGGGCTTCCACCGTCTTTTGTCTTTTGTAACTGCCAAAAGCCCCCCTTTTTTTCCTAATGCATTTTTGTATATCCTTTGTCATCCAAGGTTCCCTTTGCTTGTTGGTCCCACCCTTGACCTTTACAGGAACATGTTGGTGTTGTGCTCTCTCTATTTCCCTTCTGAAAGCCTCCCACTGTTTTGATGTGGATTTTCCAAAAAGTAGCTGCTCCCAGTCCACTTTTGCCAGATCCTGTCTTATCTTATTAAAATCGGCCTTCCCCCAATTTAGAACCCTGATTTCCGGGCCGTCTTTGTCTTTTTCCATGACCACCTTAAATCTCACTGTACCCCAGTGAGAATCAGTGTCTGTGGAACTGTACCCCAGTGAGAGTCAGTGTCGGTGGAACTGTACCCCAGTGAGAGTCAGTGTCTGTGGAACTGTACCCCAGTGAGAGTCAGAGTCTGTGGAACTGTACCCCAGTGAGAGTCAGAGTCTGTGGAACTGTACCCCAGTGAGGATCAGTGTCTGTGGAACTGTACCCCAGTGAGAGTCAGTGTCTGTGGAACTGTACCCCAGTGAGAGTCAGTGACTGAGGAACTGTGCCCCAGTGAGAGTCAGTGTCTGTGGAACTGTACCCCAGTGAGAGTCAGTGTCTGTGGAACTGTACCCCAGTGAGAGTCAGTGCCTGTGGAACTGTACCCCAGTGAGAGTCAGTGCCTGTGGAACTGTACCCCAGTGAGAGTCAGTGCCTGTGGAACTGTACCCCAGTGAGAGTCAGTGTCTGTGGAACTGTACCCCAGTGAGAGTCAGTGCCTGTGGAACTGTACCCCAGTGAGAGTCACTGTCTGTGGAACTGTACCTCAGTGAGAGTCAGTGTCTGTGGAACTGTACCCCAGTGAGAGTCAGTGTCTGTGGAACTGCACCCCAGTGAGAGTCAGTGTCTGTGAAACTGTACCCCAGTGAGAATCAGTGTCTGTGGAACTGTACCCCAGTGAGAGTCAGTGTCGGTGGAACTGTACCCCAGTGAGAGTCAGAGTCTGTGGAACTGTACCCCAGTGAGAGTCAGAGTCTGTGGAACTGTACCCCAGTGAGGATCAGTGTCTGTGGAACTGTACCCCAGTGAGAGTCAGTGGCTGTGGAACTGTACCCACAGTGAGAGTCAGTGTCAGTGGAACTGTACCCCAGTGAGAGTCAGTGTCGGTGGAACTGTACCCCAGTGAGAGTCAGTGTCTGTGGAAATGTCCCCCAGTGAGAGTCAGTGTCTGTGGAACTGTACCCCAGTGAGAGTCAGTGTCTGTGGAACTGTACCCGAGTGAGGGTCAGTGTCTGTGGAACTGTACCCCAGTGAGAGTCAGTGTCTGTGGAACTGTACCCGAGTGAGGGTCAGTGTCTGTGGAACTGTACCCCAGTGAGAGTCAGTGTCTGTGGAACTGTACCCGAGTGAGGGTCAGTGTCTGTGGAACTGTACCGCAGTGAGAGTCAGTGTCTGTGGAACTGTACCCCAGTGAGAGTCAGTGTCTGAGGAACTGTACCCCAGTGAGAGTCAGTGTCGGTGGAACTGTACCCCAGTGAGAGTCAGTGTCTGTGGAAATGTCCCCCAGTGAGAGTCAGTGTCTGTGGAACTGTACCCCAGTGAGAGTCAGTGTCTGTGGAACTGTACCCCAGTGAGGGTCAGTGTCTGTGGAACTGTACCCCAGTGTGAGTCAGTGTCTGTGGAACCCATATGCCAGTTAGAGTCAGTGTCTGTGGAACTGTACCCCAGTGAGAGTCAGTGTCTGTGGAACTGTTCCCCAGTGAGGCAGTGCCTGTGGAACTGTACCCAGTGAGCGTCAGTGTCTGTGGAACTGTACCACAGTGAGAGGCAGTGTCTGTGGAACTGTACCCCAGTGAGAGTCAGTGTCTGTGGAACTGTACCGCAGTGAGGGTCAGTGTCTGTGGAACTGTACCCCAGTGAGGGTCAGTGTCTGTGGAACTGTACCCCAGAGAGAGTCAGTGTCTGTGGAACTGTACCCCAGTGAGAGTCAGTGCCTCTAGAACTGTAGCCAGTGAGAGTCAGTGCCTGTGGAACTCTACCCCAGTGAGAGTCAGTGTCAGTGGAACTGTACCCCAGTGAGAGTCAGTGTCAGTGGAACTGTACCCCAGTGAGAGTCGGTGTCTGTGGAACTGTACCCCAGTGAGAGTCGGTGTCTGTGGAACTGTACCCCAGTGAGAGTCGGTGTCTGTGGAACTGTACCCCAGTGAGAGTCAGTGTCTGTGGAACTGTACCCCAGTGACAGTCAGTGTCTGTGGAACTGTACCCCAGTGAGAGTCAGTGCCTGTGGAACTGTACCCCAGTGAGAGTCAGTGTCTGGTGAACTGTACCCCAGTGAGAGTCAGTGTCTGTGGAACTGTACCCCAGTGAGAGTCAGTGTCTGTGGAACTGTACCCCAGTGAGAGTCAGTGTCTGTGGAACTGTGCCCCAGTGAGAGTCAGTGACTGTGGAACTGCGCCCCAGTGAGAGTCAGTGCCTGTGGAACTGTACCCCAGTGAGAGTCAGTGTCTGTGGAACTGTACCCCAGTGAGAGTCAGTGCCTGTGGAACTGTACCACAGTGAGAGTCACTGTCTGTGGAGCTGTACCCCAGTGAGAGTCAGTGTCTGTGGACCTGTACCCCAGTGAGAGTCAGTGTCTGTGGAACTGTACCCCAGTGAGAGTCAGTGTCTGTGGAACTGTACCCCAGTGAGAGTCAGTGTCTGTGGAACTGTACCCACAGTGAGAGTCAGTGTCAGTGGAACTGCACCCCAGTGAGAGTCAGTGTCGGTGGAAATGTCCCCCAGTGAGAGTCAGTGTCTGTGGAACTGTACCCCAGTGAGAGTCAGTGTCTGTGGAACTGTACCCGAGTGAGGGTCAGTGTCTGTGGAACTGTACCCCAGTGAGAGTCAGTGTCTGTGGAACTGTACCCGAGTGAGGGTCAGTGTCTGTGGAACTGTACCCCAGTGAGAGTCAGTGTCTGTGGAACTGTACCCCAGTGTGAGTCAGTGTCTGTGGAACCCATATGCCAGTTAGAGTCAGTGTCTGTGGAACTGTACCCCAGTGAGAGTCAGTGTCTGTGGAACTGTTCCCCAGTGAGGCAGTGCCTGTGGAACTGTACCCAGTGAGCGTCAGTGTCTGTGGAACTGTACCACAGTGAGAGGCAGTGTCTGTGGAACTGTACCCCAGTGAGAGTCAGTGTCTGTGGAACTGTACCCCAGTGAGAGTCAGTGCCTCTAGAACTGTAGCCAGTGAGAGTCAGTGCCTGTGGAACTCTACCCCAGTGAGAGTCAGTGTCAGTGGAACTGTACCCCAGTGAGAGTCAGTGTCAGTGGAACTGTACCCCAGTGAGAGTCGGTGTCTGTGGAACTGTACCCCAGTGAGAGTCGGTGTCTGTGGAACTGCACCCCAGTGAGAGTCGGTGTCTGTGGAACTGTACCCCAGTGAGAGTCAGTGTCAGTGGACCTGTACCCCAGTGAGAGTCAGTGTCTGTGGAACTGTACCCCAGTGAGAGTCAGTGTCTGTGGAACTGTACCCTAGTGAGAGTCAGTGCCTGTGGAACTGTACCCCAGTGAGAGTCAGTGTCTGGTGAACTGTACCCCAGTGAGAGTCAGTGTCTGTGGAACTGTACCCCAGTGAGAGTCAGTGTCTGTGGAACTGTACCCCAGTGAGAGTCAGTGTCTGTGGAACTGTACCCCAGTGAGAGTCAGTGTCTGTGGAACTGTACCCCAGTGAGAGTCAGTGACTGTGGAACTGTGCCCCAGTGAGAGTCAGTGTCTGTGGAACTGTACCCCAGTGAGAGTCAGTGTCTGTGGAACTGTACCCCAGTGAGAGTCAGTGCCTGTGGAACTGTACCCCAGTGAGAGTCAGTGCCTGTGGAACTGTACCCCAGTGAGAGTCAGTGCCTGTGGAACTCTACCCCAGTGAGAGTCACTGTCTGTGGAACTGTACCCCAGTGAGAGTCAGTGTCTGTGGAACTGTACCCCAGTGAGAGTCAGTGTCTGTGGAACTGTACCCCAGTGAGAGTCAGTGTCTGTGGAACTGTACCCCAGTGAGGATCAGTGTCTGTGGAACTGTACCCCAGTGAGAGTCAGTGTCTGTGGAGCTGTACCCCCAGTGAGAGTCAGTGTCAGTGGAACTGTACCCCAGTGAGAGTCAGTGTCTGTGGAACTGTACCCCAGTGAGAGTCAGTGTCGGTGGAACTGTACCTCAGTGAGAGTCAGTGTCTGTGGAACTGTACCCCAGTGAGGGTCAGTGTCTGTGGAACTGTACCCCAGTGAGAGTCAGTGTCTGTGGAACTGTTCCCCAGTGAGAGGCAGTGTCTGTGGAACTGTACCCCATTGAGAGTCAGTGTCTGTGGAACTGTACCCCAGTGAGAGTCAGTGTCTGTGGAACTGTACTGCAGTGAGAGTCAGTGTCCGTGGAACTGTACCCCAGTGAGAGTCAGTGTCTGTGGAAATGTCCCCCAGTGAGAGTCAGTGTCGGTGGAACTGTACCCCAGTGAGAGTCAGTGTCTGTGGAAATGTCCCCCAGTGAGAGTCTGTGTCTGTGGAACTGTACCCCAGTGAGAGTCAGTGTCTGTGGAACTGTACCCGAGTGAGGGTCAGTGTCTGTGGCACTGTACCCCAGTGTGAGTCAGTGTCTGTGGAACCCATATGCCAGTTAGAGTCAGTGCCTGTGCAACTGTACCCAGTGAGCGTCAGTGTCTGTGGAACTGTACCCCAGTGAGAGTCAGTGTCTGTGGAACTGTACCCCAGTGAGGGTCAGTGTCTGTGGAACTGTACCCCAGAGAGAGTCAGTGTCTGTGGAACTGTACCCCAGTGAGAGTCAGTGCCTCTAGAACTGTAGCCAGTGAGAGTCAGTGTCAGTGGAACTGTACCCCAGTGAGAGTCAGTGTCTGTGGAATTCTACCCCAGTGAGAGTCAGTGCCTGTGGAACTGTACCCCAGTGAGAGTCAGTGTCTGTGCAACTGTTCCCCAGTGAGAGTCAGTGTCAGTGGAACTGTACCCCAGTGAGAGTCGGTGTCTGTGGAACTGTACCCCAGTGAGAGTCGGTGTCTGTGGAACTGCACCCCAGTGAGAGTCGGTGTCTGTGGAACTGTACCCCAGTGAGAGTCAGTGTCAGTGGACCTGTACCCCAGTGAGAGTCAGTGTCTGTGGAACTGTACCCCAGTGAGAGTCAGTGCCTGTGGAACTGTACCCCAGTGAGAGTCAGTGTCTGGTGAACTGTACCCCAGTGAGAGTCAGTGTCTGTGGAACTGTACCCCAGTGAGAGTCAGTGTCTGTGGAACTGTACCCCAGTGAGAGTCAGTGTCTGTGGAACTGTACCCCAGTGAGAGTCAGTGTCTGTGGAACTCTACCCCAGTGAGAGTCAGTGTCAGTGGAACTGTACCCCAGTGAGAGTCAGTGTCAGTGGAACTGTACCCCAGTGAGAGTCGGTGTCTGTGGAACTGTACCCCAGTGAGAGTCGGTGTCTGTGGAACTGCACCCCAGTGAGAGTCGGTGTCTGTGGAACTGTACCCCAGTGAGAGTCAGTGTCAGTGGACCTGTACCCCAGTGAGAGTCAGTGTCTGTGGAACTGTACCCCAGTGAGAGTCAGTGTCTGTGGAACTGTACCCTAGTGAGAGTCAGTGCCTGTGGAACTGTACCCCAGTGAGAGTCAGTGTCTGGTGAACTGTACCCCAGTGAGAGTCAGTGTCTGTGGAACTGTACCCCAGTGAGAGTCAGTGTCTGTGGAACTGTACCCCAGTGAGAGTCAGTGTCTGTGGAACTGTACCCCAGTGAGAGTCAGTGTCTGTGGAACTGTACCCCAGTGAGAGTCAGTGACTGTGGAACTGTGCCCCAGTGAGAGTCAGTGTCTGTGGAACTGTACCCCAGTGAGAGTCAGTGTCTGTGGAACTGTACCCCAGTGAGAGTCAGTGCCTGTGGAACTGTACCCCAGTGAGAGTCAGTGCCTGTGGAACTGTACCCCAGTGAGAGTCAGTGCCTGTGGAACTCTACCCCAGTGAGAGTCACTGTCTGTGGAACTGTACCCCAGTGAGAGTCAGTGTCTGTGGAACTGTACCCCAGTGAGAGTCAGTGTCTGTGGAACTGTACCCCAGTGAGAGTCAGTGTCTGTGGAACTGTACCCCAGTGAGGATCAGTGTCTGTGGAACTGTACCCCAGTGAGAGTCAGTGTCTGTGGAGCTGTACCCCCAGTGAGAGTCAGTGTCAGTGGAACTGTACCCCAGTGAGAGTCAGTGTCTGTGGAACTGTACCCCAGTGAGAGTCAGTGTCGGTGGAACTGTACCTCAGTGAGAGTCAGTGTCTGTGGAACTGTACCCCAGTGAGAGTCAGTGTCTGTGGAACTGTTCCCCAGTGAGAGGCAGTGTCTGTGGAACTGTACCCCATTGAGAGTCAGTGTCTGTGGAACTGTACCCCAGTGAGAGTCAGTGTCTGTGGAACTGTACTGCAGTGAGAGTCAGTGTCCGTGGAACTGTACCCCAGTGAGAGTCAGTGTCTGTGGAAATGTCCCCCAGTGAGAGTCAGTGTCGGTGGAACTGTACCCCAGTGAGAGTCAGTGTCTGTGGAAATGTCCCCCAGTGAGAGTCTGTGTCTGTGGAACTGTACCCCAGTGAGAGTCAGTGTCTGTGGAACTGTACCCGAGTGAGGGTCAGTGTCTGTGGCACTGTACCCCAGTGTGAGTCAGTGTCTGTGGAACCCATATGCCAGTTAGAGTCAGTGCCTGTGCAACTGTACCCAGTGAGCGTCAGTGTCTGTGGAACTGTACCCCAGTGAGAGTCAGTGTCTGTGGAACTGTACCGCAGTGAGGGTCAGTGTCTGTGGAACTGTACCCCAGTGAGGGTCAGTGTCTGTGGAACTGTACCCCAGAGAGAGTCAGTGTCTGTGGAACTGTACCCCAGTGAGAGTCAGTGCCTCTAGAACTGTAGCCAGTGAGAGTCAGTGTCAGTGGAACTGTACCCCAGTGAGAGTCAGTGTCTGTGGAATTCTACCCCAGTGAGAGTCAGTGCCTGTGGAACTGTACCCCAGTGAGAGTCAGTGTCTGTGCAACTGTTCCCCAGTGAGAGCCAGTGTCTGTGGAACTGTACCCCAGTGAGAGTCAGTGCCTGTGGAACTGCACCCCAGTGAGAGTCAGTGTCTGTGGAACTGTACCCCAGTGAGAGTCAGTGTCTGTGGAACTGTACCCCAGTGAGAGTCAGTGTCCGTGGAACTGTACCCCAGAGAGAGTCAGTGTCTGTGGAACTGTTCCCCAGTGAGAGTCAGTGTCTGTGGAACTGTACCCCAGTGAGATTCAGTGTCTGTGGAACTGTACCCCAGTGAGAGTCAGTGTCTGTGGAACTGTACCCCAGTGAGAGTTAGTGTCTGTGGAACTGTACCCCAGTGACAGTCAGTGTCTGTGGAACTGTACCCCAGAGAGAGTCAGTGTCGGTGGAACTGTACCCCAATGAGAGTCAGAGTCTGTGGAACTGGAGCCCAGTGAGAGTCAGTGTCTGTGGAACTGTACCCCAGTGAGAGTCAGTGCCTGTGGAACTGTACCCGTGAGAGTCAGTGCCTGTGGAACTGTACTCCAGTGAGAGTCAGTGCCTGTGGAACTGTACCCCAGTGAGAGTCAGTGCCTGTGGAACTGTACCCCAGTGAGAGTCAGTGTCTGTGCAACTGTACCCCAGTGAGACTCAGTGCCTGTGGAACTGTACCCCAGTGAGACTCAGTGCCTGTGGAACTGTACCCCAGTGAGAGTCAGTGTCTGTGGAACTGTACCCCAGTGAGATTCAGTGTCTGTGGAACTGTACCCCAGTGAGATTCAGTGTCTGTGGAACTGTACCCCAGTGAGAGTCAGTGTCTGTGGAACTGTACCCCAGTGAGAGTCAGTGTCTGTGGAACTGTACCCCAGTGAGAGTCAGTGTCTGTGGAACTGTACCCCAGTGAGAGTCAGTGTCTGTGGAACTGTACCCCAGTGAGAGTCAGTGTCAGTGGAACTGTACCCCAGTGAGAGTCGGTGTCTGTGGAACTGTACCCCAGTGAGAGTCGGTGTCTGTGGAACTGTACCCCAGTGAGAGTCAGTGTCAGTGGACCTGTACCCCAGTGAGAGTCAGTGTCTGTGGAACTGTACCCCAGTGAGAGTCAGTGTCTGTGGAACTGTACCCCAGTGAGAGTCAGTGCCTGTGGAACTGTACCCCAGTGAGAGTCAGTGTCTGGTGAACTGTACCCCAGTGAGAGTCAGTGTCTGTGGAACTGTACCCCAGTGAGAGTCAGTGTCTGTGGAACTGTACCCCAGTGAGAGTCAGTGTCTGTGGAACTGTACCCCAGTGAGAGTCAGTGTCTGTGGAACTGTACCCCAGTGAGAGTCAGTGACTGTGGAACTGTGCCCCAGTGAGAGTCAGTGTCTGTGGAACTGTACCCCAGTGAGAGTCAGTGTCTGTGGAACTGTACCCCAGTGAGAGTCAGTGCCTGTGGAACTGTACCCCAGTGAGAGTCAGTGCCTGTGGAACTGTACCCCAGTGAGAGTCAGTGCCTGTGGAACTCTACCCCAGTGAGAGTCACTGTCTGTGGAACTGTACCCCAGTGAGTGTCAGTGTCTGTGGAACTGTACCCCAGTGAGAGTCAGTGTCTGTGGAACTGTACCCCAGTGAGAGTCAGTGTCTGTGGAACTGTACCCCAGTGAGGATCAGTGTCTGTGGAACTGTACCCCAGTGAGAGTCAGTGTCTGTGGAGCTGTACCCCCAGTGAGAGTCAGTGTCAGTGGAACTGTACCCCAGTGAGAGTCAGTGTCTGTGGAACTGTACCCCAGTGAGAGTCAGTGTCGGTGGAACTGTACCTCAGTGAGAGTCAGTGTCTGTGGAACTGTACCCCAGTGAGGGTCAGTGTCTGTGGAACTGTACCCCAGTGAGAGTCAGTGTCTGTGGAACAGTACCCCAGTGAGAGTCAGTGTCTGTGGAACCCATACGCCAGTGAGAGTCCGTGTCTGTGGAACTGTACCCCAGTGAGCTTCAGTGTCTGTGGAACTGTACCACAGTGAGAGTCAGTGTCTGTGGAACTGTACCCAGTGAGCGTCAGTGTCTGTGGAACTGTACCACAGTGAGAGGCAGTGTCTGTGGAACTGTTCCCCAGTGAGGCAGTGCCTGTGGAACTGTACCCAGTGAGCGTCAGTGTCTGTGGAACTGTACCACAGTGAGAGGCAGTGTCTGTGGAACTGTACCCCAGTGAGAGTCAGTGTCTGTGGAACTGTACCGCAGTGAGGGTCAGTGTCTGTGGAACTGTACCCCAGTGAGGGTCAGTGTCTGTGGAACTGTACCCCAGAGAGAGTCAGTGTCTGTGGAACTGTACCCCAGTGAGAGTCAGTGCCTCTAGAACTGTAGCCAGTGAGAGTCAGTGCCTGTGGAACTCTACCCCAGTGAGAGTCAGTGTCAGTGGAACTGTACCCCAGTGAGAGTCAGTGTCAGTGGAACTGTACCCCAGTGAGAGTCGGTGTCTGTGGAACTGTACCCCAGTGAGAGTCGGTGTCTGTGGAACTGTACCCCAGTGAGAGTCGGTGTCTGTGGAACTGTACCCCAGTGAGAGTCAGTGTCTGTGGAACTGTACCCCAGTGACAGTCAGTGTCTGTGGAACTGTACCCCAGTGAGAGTCAGTGCCTGTGGAACTGTACCCCAGTGAGAGTCAGTGTCTGGTGAACTGTACCCCAGTGAGAGTCAGTGTCTGTGGAACTGTACCCCAGTGAGAGTCAGTGTCTGTGGAACTGTACCCCAGTGAGAGTCAGTGTCTGTGGAACTGTGCCCCAGTGAGAGTCAGTGACTGTGGAACTGCGCCCCAGTGAGAGTCAGTGCCTGTGGAACTGTACCCCAGTGAGAGTCAGTGTCTGTGGAACTGTACCCCAGTGAGAGTCAGTGCCTGTGGAACTGTACCACAGTGAGAGTCACTGTCTGTGGAGCTGTACCCCAGTGAGAGTCAGTGTCTGTGGAACTGTACCCCAGTGAGAGTCAGTGTCTGTGGAACTGCACCCCAGTGAGAGTCAGTGTCTGTGGAACTGTACCCCAGTGAGAGTCAGTGTCTGTGGAACTGTACCCACAGTGAGAGTCAGTGTCAGTGGAACTGCACCCCAGTGAGAGTCAGTGTCGGTGGAAATGTCCCCCAGTGAGAGTCAGTGTCTGTGGAACTGTACCCCAGTGAGAGTCAGTGTCTGTGGAACTGTACCCGAGTGAGGGTCAGTGTCTGTGGAACTGTACCCCAGTGAGAGTCAGTGTCTGTGGAACTGTACCCGAGTGAGGGTCAGTGTCTGTGGAACTGTACCCCAGTGAGAGTCAGTGTCTGTGGAACTGTACCCCAGTGTGAGTCAGTGTCTGTGGAACCCATATGCCAGTTAGAGTCAGTGTCTGTGGAACTGTACCCCAGTGAGAGTCAGTGTCTGTGGAACTGTTCCCCAGTGAGGCAGTGCCTGTGGAACTGTACCCAGTGAGCGTCAGTGTCTGTGGAACTGTACCCCAGTGAGAGTCAGTGCCTCTAGAACTGTAGCCAGTGAGAGTCAGTGCCTGTGGAACTCTACCCCAGTGAGAGTCAGTGTCAGTGGAACTGTACCCCAGTGAGAGTCAGTGTCAGTGGAACTGTACCCCAGTGAGAGTCAGTGTCTGGTGAACTGTACCCCAGTGAGAGTCAGTGTCTGTGGAACTGTACCCCAGTGAGAGTCAGTGTCTGTGGAACTGTACCCCAGTGAGAGTCAGTGTCTGTGGAACTGTACCCCAGTGAGAGTCAGTGTCTGTGGAACTGTACCCCAGTGAGAGTCAGTGACTGTGGAACTGTGCCCCAGTGAGAGTCAGTGTCTGTGGAACTGTACCCCAGTGAGAGTCAGTGTCTGTGGAACTGTACCCCAGTGAGAGTCAGTGCCTGTGGAACTGTACCCCAGTGAGAGTCAGTGCCTGTGGAACTGTACCCCAGTGAGAGTCAGTGCCTGTGGAACTCTACCCCAGTGAGAGTCACTGTCTGTGGAACTGTACCCCAGTGAGAGTCAGTGTCTGTGGAACTGTACCCCAGTGAGAGTCAGTGTCTGTGGAACTGTACCCCAGTGAGAGTCAGTGTCTGTGGAACTGTACCCCAGTGAGGATCAGTGTCTGTGGAACTGTACCCCAGTGAGAGTCAGTGTCTGTGGAGCTGTACCCCCAGTGAGAGTCAGTGTCAGTGGAACTGTACCCCAGTGAGAGTCAGTGTCTGTGGAACTGTACCCCAGTGAGAGTCAGTGTCGGTGGAACTGTACCTCAGTGAGAGTCAGTGTCTGTGGAACTGTACCCCAGTGAGGGTCAGTGTCTGTGGAACTGTACCCCAGTGAGAGTCAGTGTCTGTGGAACTGTTCCCCAGTGAGAGGCAGTGTCTGTGGAACTGTACCCCATTGAGAGTCAGTGTCTGTGGAACTGTACCCCAGTGAGAGTCAGTGTCTGTGGAACTGTACTGCAGTGAGAGTCAGTGTCCGTGGAACTGTACCCCAGTGAGAGTCAGTGTCTGTGGAAATGTCCCCCAGTGAGAGTCAGTGTCGGTGGAACTGTACCCCAGTGAGAGTCAGTGTCTGTGGAAATGTCCCCCAGTGAGAGTCTGTGTCTGTGGAACTGTACCCCAGTGAGAGTCAGTGTCTGTGGAACTGTACCCGAGTGAGGGTCAGTGTCTGTGGCACTGTACCCCAGTGTGAGTCAGTGTCTGTGGAACCCATATGCCAGTTAGAGTCAGTGCCTGTGCAACTGTACCCAGTGAGCGTCAGTGTCTGTGGAACTGTACCCCAGTGAGAGTCAGTGTCTGTGGAACTGTACCGCAGTGAGGGTCAGTGTCTGTGGAACTGTACCCCAGTGAG
>NW_028226812.1:0-25000 GCF_052327205.1 Somniosus microcephalus
TTGGGACGTTTTTACTACGTTAAAGACGCTATATAAATATAAGTTGTCGTTGTTGTTTTTGTTTGCAATCTTTCTCACTCTTTTCAGTAAGATCATTGTCCTCATAGTGAGTAAATGATATAAGGAAAAGCCACATTAAGAGCTTAGACACGGAGCTGGAAAATAAATGTTCCTTAATGTTGTTATATGTAAGGGAGACGCTGGAAATATTGAGGTACTCGAGCCAACGGTGCAGCAATCCTAACTTCCTCCAGCATGGTCAGTGCTTCCAGTAAGACTTTCTCCTGTTCCGTTTCAGTCATGCCTTAAATCAAAATGATGTCCTGTGGCAGGGAATATCACCAGGACCTTCTAAGAACCATGGCATTTTCCTTTGCAAACAACATGAGAGGGCTGTCCTACGATGAGAGATTGTGTAGAATGGGCCTATACTCTCGGGAGTTTAGAAGAATGAGGGGTGATCTCATTGAAACATGCAAGATTCTGAAGGGGATTGACAGGGTAGATACTGAGAGGTTGTTTCCCCTGGCTGGAGTGTCTAGAACTAGGGGGCATAGTCTCAGGATAAAGGGTAGGCCATTTAAGACCGAGATGAGGAGGAATTTCTTCACTCAGAAGATTGTGAATCTTTGGAATTCTCTGCCCCAGAGGTCTGTGAATGCTGAGTCTTTGGGTATATTCAAGGCTGAGATTGATAGATTTTTGGACTCTAGGGCTATGGAGATCGGGCGGGAAAGTGGAGTTGAGGTCGATGATCAGCCATTGAATGGCGGAGCAGGCTCGAGGGGCCGCGTGGCCTACTCCTGCTCTTATTTCTTATTTCTTAACCACATGCCGTCATCCACAAATAAAGAAGTAACAGAAAGGGTTGCTTCTCCAAGAACTCTGCTGCCCGTATCCTAAGTCGCACCAAGTCCCATTTACCCATCACCATCTGTGCTCGCTGACCTGCATCGGCTCATGGTCCAGCAACACCTCGATTTTAAAATTCTCTTGTTTTCAAATCCCTCCACGGCATCGCCCCTCCCTTTCCCTGTAACCTCCTCCAGCCCTGCAACCAATGCACTCTTTAAAGCCGCGTGGAAACGCAGAGCGCTGCAGGTCCCGCGCATCCGGTGAGCCGGCTTTTGAATAGAAAAAACGTGCACGTGCTGAATTTTGAATGGGCCGCACAGCCCGTTGACGGGGCGTGCGGGCCAAAGAAACAAATTAGAGGGACCGTTGCCTACAACCCTCCGAGGTCATATAATAGAATGATTGCAGCACAGAGGGAGGCCATTCGGCCCGTCGAGCCCGTGCCGACTCTCTGCAAGAGCACTTCGGCTAGTCCCAGCCCCCTGCCTTTTCCCCGTAGCCCTGCAGATTCTTTTCTTTCAGGTACTTATCCAATTCTCTTCTGAAAGCCACAATTGAATTTGTCTCCAGCACCCTTTCAGGCAGTGATTTCCAGATGCTAACCGCTCGCTGCGTAAGAACATTTTCCCTCATGTCGCCTTTGATCTCTGTGATCATGCAATTTGGGCGTCTTGCGTATCCCCTACTTTATTCGCTCCACCGGTGGCGGGCGTGCTTTCAGCTGCCTAGGCCCTAAACTCTGGAATTCCCTCCCGAAACCTCTCCGCCTCTCTCTCTCTCTCCTCCTTTCAGACGCTCCTTAAAACCTACCTTTTCGAGCAAGCTTTTGGTCATCTGTCCTAATATCTCCTTGTGCGGCTGGGTGTCAAATTTAGTTTGATAACACTCCTGTGGGGTGCCTTGGGACGTTTCACTATATTAAAGGCGCTACATAAGTACAAGATGATGAGTAAATAAGGAGAAACTGTTTCCAGTGTCGGAAGGGTCAGTAACCAGGAGACACAGATTGAAGAAAATTTGCAAAAGAACCAGAGGCGACAGTAGGACATTTCCCCGCCTTCCCCACCCCAGCTCGAGGTGACCTAAGGTAAAAAGGTAATTTGGATAATATTTGAAGGTAAAATAATTGCAGGGCTTTGGTGAAAGAAGAGAGGAGTAGGATTAATTGGATAGCCCTTTGAAAGAGCCGGCAGAGACACAATGGGCCGAATGGCCTGGTTGTGTGCTGTATGATTGTTTCTGTAGTTAATAAGTGCAGAGTTGGCATGCAGCTTTGAAACATTTCTTGCATGCGGTGTATAATTGTTGATTGTGCAAAATGTGTAATTTCTTAGTTGTAAGGATGAATATAACTGTGAGTGTAAAGATGAAATGAAATGTGAGCGTCAGGGACCGCTTATGATGCGATTTGAATAGGCCATTATGCAGAGTTGTTAAAAAAGATTTTGTGTCGCAGCGCCCTCTGTTGGGAATAAAGCGAAGTTAGAATTGAAAACAACGCAAATGAGCGAAGATAACGTGAGAGTTTAGTTGAAAAGAGAATGGTGTTGAAATTCTAATTTTAATTGTAAAGCCAGGGGAGAGCGCGAACGCAGTCCCCCACTACCACAAATTTTGCAGTCGAGTATCCCGCATTTGGGGACATCGCAGGCGTCAGCACACCCGAAGTGCAATGGGCTAGCCTCGTCCTGGGAAAACCACCTTCTTGATCATGGTGTCTCCCCCTGCTAGGTAAGTATGCTTTCCAGCTGCACACACTGCCTCGCCACATCATTCACTGCCTCTTACCGTCTCAACGACTCCTTTTTTAAAATCACAATGTCCCTTCATTCAGAAAGTGCTGCTGTTTTCTCATGTCGATTCTGCTAAAATATTGCAATATATAATGATATACCCTTTGACAAAACGCTGCAATAATACAGAGCCGGCCATGCATATTTGCATATTGTCCTTAAAAGGAAACGAACGCTCCCTCAGTAACTTTCCTTCAGGCCACGGAAAGTTTTCTGGAAATAAATCTCTCCTTATATTTATTGCATCTGAAGTAAATGTTTGTCATATCTTCATATGAACAATAATTCGGAATCTGATGTCTTTGAAAAAGCAATTTTCAAGTTTTGCCCATAAAGACCGATAGGGACATACAGTAGTGAGGTTCTGGCCCATCAAGTCTTCACTTGTCACATTCGCTCACTGTGCTTGAAATATTTCACCAACAAACCTACCTTCATTTCTTTAAGCGGGTTTCACATTTTTTGTCTTATAATAATCCTGTGAAGGGCCTTGGGACGTTTTTACTACGTTAAAGACGCTATATAAATATAAGTTGTCGTTGTTGTTTTTGTTTGCAATCTTTCTCACTCTTTTCAGTAAGATCATTGTCCTCATAGTGAGTAAATGATATAAGGAAAAGCCACATTAAGAGCTTAGACACGGAGCTGGAAAATAAATGTTCCTTAATGTTGTTATATGTAAGGGAGACACTGGAAATATTGAGGTACTCGAGCCAACGGTGCAGCAATCCTAACATCCTCCAGCATGGTCAGTGCTTCCAGTAAGACTTTCTCCTGTTCCGTTTCAGTCATGCCTTAAATCAAAATGATGTCCTGTGGCAGGGAATATCACCAGGACCTTCTAAGAACCATGGCATTTTCCTTTGCAAACAACATGAGAGGGCTGTCCTACGATGAGAGATTGTGTAGAATGGGCCTATACTCTCGGGAGTTTAGAAGAATGAGGGGTGATCTCATTGAAACATGCAAGATTCTGAAGGGGATTGACAGGGTAGATACTGAGAGGTTGTTTCCCCTGGCTGGAGTGTCTAGAACTAGGGGGCATAGTCTCAGGATAAAGGGTAGGCCATTTAAGACCGAGATGAGGAGGAATTTCTTCACTCAGAAGATTGTGAATCTTTGGAATTCTCTGCCCCAGAGGTCTGTGAATGCTGAGTCTTTGGGTATATTCAAGGCTGAGATTGATAGATTTTTGGACTCTAGGGCTATGGAGATCGGGCGGGAAAGTGGAGTTGAGGTCGATGATCAGCCATTGAATGGCGGAGCAGGCTCGAGGGGCCGCGTGGCCTACTCCTGCTCTTATTTCTTATTTCTTAACCACATGCCGTCATCCACAAATAAAGAAGTAACAGAAAGGGTTGCTTCTCCAAGAACTCTGCTGCCCGTATCCTAAGTCGCACCAAGTCCCATTTACCCATCACCATCTGTGCTCGCTGACCTGCATCGGCTCATGGTCCAGCAACACCTCGATTTTAAAATTCTCTTGTTTTCAAATCCCTCCACGGCATCGCCCCTCCCTTTCCCTGTAACCTCCTCCAGCCCTGCAACCAATGCACTCTTTAAAGCCGCGTGGAAACGCAGAGCGCTGCAGGTCCCGCGCATCCGGTGAGCCGGCTTTTGAATAGAAAAAACGTGCACGTGCTGAATTTTGAATGGGCCGCACAGCCCGTTGACGGGGCGTGCGGGCCAAAGAAACAAATTAGAGGGACCGTTGCCTACAACCCTCCGAGGTCATATAATAGAATGATTGCAGCACAGAGGGAGGCCATTCGGCCCGTCGAGCCCGTGCCGACTCTCTGCAAGAGCACTTCGGCTAGTCCCAGCCCCCTGCCTTTTCCCCGTAGCCCTGCAGATTCTTTTCTTTCAGGTACTTATCCAATTCTCTTCTGAAAGCCACAATTGAATTTGTCTCCAGCACCCTTTCAGGCAGTGATTTCCAGATGCTAACCGCTCGCTGCGTAAGAACATTTTCCCTCATGTCGCCTTTGATCTCTGTGATCATGCAATTTGGGCGTCTTGCGTATCCCCTACTTTATTCGCTCCACCGGTGGCGGGCGTGCTTTCAGCTGCCTAGGCCCTAAACTCTGGAATTCCCTCCCGAAACCTCTCCGCCTCTCTCTCTCTCTCCTCCTTTCAGACGCTCCTTAAAACCTACCTTTTCGAGCAAGCTTTTGGTCATCTGTCCTAATATCTCCTTGTGCGGCTGGGTGTCAAATTTAGTTTGATAACACTCCTGTGGGGTGCCTTGGGACGTTTCACTATATTAAAGGCGCTACATAAGTACAAGATGATGAGTAAATAAGGAGAAACTGTTTCCAGTGTCGGAAGGGTCAGTAACCAGGAGACACAGATTGAAGAAAATTTGCAAAAGAACCAGAGGCGACAGTAGGACATTTCCCCGCCTTCCCCACCCCAGCTCGAGGTGACCTAAGGTAAAAAGGTAATTTGGATAATATTTGAAGGTAAAATAATTGCAGGGCTTTGGTGAAAGAAGAGAGGAGTAGGATTAATTGGATAGCCCTTTGAAAGAGCCGGCAGAGACACAATGGGCCGAATGGCCTGGTTGTGTGCTGTATGATTGTTTCTGTAGTTAATAAGTGCAGAGTTGGCATGCAGCTTTGAAACATTTCTTGCATGCGGTGTATAATTGTTGATTGTGCAAAATGTGTAATTTCTTAGTTGTAAGGATGAATATAACTGTGAGTGTAAAGATGAAATGAAATGTGAGCGTCAGGGACCGCTTATGATGCGATTTGAATAGGCCATTATGCAGAGTTGTTAAAAAAGATTTTGTGTCGCAGCGCCCTCTGTTGGGAATAAAGCGAAGTTAGAATTGAAAACAACGCAAATGAGCGAAGATAACGTGAGAGTTTAGTTGAAAAGAGAATGGTGTTGAAATTCTAATTTTAATTGTAAAGCCAGGGGAGAGCGCGAACGCAGTCCCCCACTACCACAAATTTTGCAGTCGAGTATCCCGCATTTGGGGACATCGCAGGCGTCAGCACACCCGAAGTACAATGGGCTAGCCTCGTCCTGGGAAAACCACCTTCTTGATCATGGTGTCTCCCCTGCCAGGTAAGTATGCTTTCCAGCTGCACACACTGCCTCGCCACATCATTCACTGCCTCTTACCGTCTCAACGACTCCTTTTTTAAAATCACAATGTCCCTTCATTCAGAAAGTGCTGCTGTTTTCTCATGTCGATTCTGCTAAAATATTGCAATATATAATGATATACCCTTTGACAAAACGCTGCAATAATACAGAGCCGGCCATGCATATTTGCATATTGTCCTTAAAAGGAAACGAACGCTCCCTCAGTAACTTTCCTTCAGGCCACGGAAAGTTTTCTGGAAATAAATCTCTCCTTATATTTATTGCATCTGAAGTAAATGTTTGTCATATCTTCATATGAACAATAATTCGGAATCTGATGTCTTTGAAAAAGCAATTTTCAAGTTTTGCCCATAAAGACCGATAGGGACATACAGTAGTGAGGTTCTGGCCCATCAAGTCTTCACTTGTCACATTCGCTCACTGTGCTTGAAATATTTCACCAACAAACCTACCTTCATTTCTTTAAGCGGGTTTCACATTTTTTGTCTTATAATAATCCTGTGAAGGGCCTTGGGACGTTTTTACTACGTTAAAGACGCTATATAAATATAAGTTGTCGTTGTTGTTTTTGTTTGCAATCTTTCTCACTCTTTTCAGTAAGATCATTGTCCTCATAGTGAGTAAATGATATAAGGAAAAGCCACATTAAGAGCTTAGACACGGAGCTGGAAAATAAATGTTCCTTAATGTTGTTATATGTAAGGGAGACACTGGAAATATTGAGGTACTCGAGCCAACGGTGCAGCAATCCTAACTTCCTCCAGCATGGTCAGTGCTTCCAGTAAGACTTTCTCCTGTTCCGTTTCAGTCATGCCTTAAATCAAAATGATGTCCTGTGGCAGGGAATATCACCAGGACCTTCTAAGAACCATGGCATTTTCCTTTGCAAACAACATGAGAGGGCTGTCCTACGATGAGAGATTGTGTAGAATGGGCCTATACTCTCGGGAGTTTAGAAGAATGAGGGGTGATCTCATTGAAACATGCAAGATTCTGAAGGGGATTGACAGGGTAGATACTGAGAGGTTGTTTCCCCTGGCTGGAGTGTCTAGAACTAGGGGGCATAGTCTCAGGATAAAGGGTAGGCCATTTAAGACCGAGATGAGGAGGAATTTCTTCACTCAGAAGATTGTGAATCTTTGGAATTCTCTGCCCCAGAGGTCTGTGAATGCTGAGTCTTTGGGTATATTCAAGGCTGAGATTGATAGATTTTTGGACTCTAGGGCTATGGAGATCGGGCGGGAAAGTGGAGTTGAGGTCGATGATCAGCCATTGAATGGCGGAGCAGGCTCGAGGGGCCGCGTGGCCTACTCCTGCTCTTATTTCTTATTTCTTAACCACATGCCGTCATCCACAAATAAAGAAGTAACAGAAAGGGTTGCTTCTCCAAGAACTCTGCTGCCCGTATCCTAAGTCGCACCAAGTCCCATTTACCCATCACCATCTGTGCTCGCTGACCTGCATCGGCTCATGGTCCAGCAACACCTCGATTTTAAAATTCTCTTGTTTTCA
The DNA here is from genome assembly GCF_052327205.1 of Somniosus microcephalus. Lineage (NCBI taxonomy): Eukaryota > Metazoa > Chordata > Chondrichthyes > Squaliformes > Somniosidae > Somniosus > Somniosus microcephalus. Next base: position 7,278 of record NW_028226812.1, read on the forward strand.
AATCCCTCCACGGCATCGCCCCTCCCTTTCCCTGTAACCTCCTCCAGCCCTGCAACCAATGCACTCTTTAAAGCCGCGTGGAAACGCAGAGCGCTGCAGGTCCCGCGCATCCGGTGAGCCGGCTTTTGAATAGAAAAAACGTGCACGTGCTGAATTTTGAATGGGCCGCACAGCCCGTTGACGGGGCGTGCGGGCCAAAGAAACAAATTAGAGGGACCGTTGCCTACAACCCTCCGAGGTCATATAATAGAATGATTGCAGCACAGAGGGAGGCCATTCGGCCCGTCGAGCCCGTGCCGACTCTCTGCAAGAGCACTTCGGCTAGTCCCAGCCCCCTGCCTTTTCCCCGTAGCCCTGCAGATTCTTTTCTTTCAGGTACTTATCCAATTCTCTTCTGAAAGCCACAATTGAATTTGTCTCCAGCACCCTTTCAGGCAGTGATTTCCAGATGCTAACCGCTCGCTGCGTAAGAACATTTTCCCTCATGTCGCCTTTGATCTCTGTGATCATGCAATTTGGGCGTCTTGCGTAACCCCTACTTTATTCGCTCCACCGGTGGCGGGCGTGCTTTCAGCTGCCTAGGCCCTAAACTCTGGAATTCCCTCCCGAAACCTCTCCACCTCTCTCTCTCTCTCCTCCTTTCAGACGCTCCTTAAAACCTACCTTTTCGAGCAAGCTTTTGGTCATCTGTCCTAATATCTCCTTGTGCGGCTGGGTGTCAAATTTAGTTTGATAACACTCCTGTGGGGTGCCTTGGGACGTTTCACTATATTAAAGGCGCTACATAAGTACAAGATGATGAGTAAATAAGGAGAAACTGTTTCCAGTGTCGGAAGGGTCAGTAACCAGGAGACACAGATTGAAGAAAATTTGCAAAAGAACCAGAGGCGACAGTAGGACATTTCCCCGCCTTCCCCACCCCAGCTCGAGGTGACCTAAGGTAAAAAGGTAATTTGGATAATATTTGAAGGTAAAATAATTGCAGGGCTTTGGTGAAAGAAGAGAGGAGTAGGATTAATTGGATAGCCCTTTGAAAGAGCCGGCAGAGACACAATGGGCCGAATGGCCTGGTTGTGTGCTGTATGATTGTTTCTGTAGTTAATAAGTGCAGAGTTGGCATGCAGCTTTGAAACATTTCTTGCATGCGGTGTATAATTGTTGATTGTGCAAAATGTGTAATTTCTTAGTTGTAAGGATGAATATAACTGTGAGTGTAAAGATGAAATGAAATGTGAGCGTCAGGGACCGCTTATGATGCGATTTGAATAGGCCATTATGCAGAGTTGTTAAAAAAGATTTTGTGTCGCAGCGCCCTCTGTTGGGAATAAAGCGAAGTTAGAATTGAAAACAACGCAAATGAGCGAAGATAACGTGAGAGTTTAGTTGAAAAGAGAATGGTGTTGAAATTCTAATTTTAATTGTAAAGCCAGGGGAGAGCGCGAACGCAGTCCCCCACTACCACAAATTTTGCAGTCGAGTATCCCGCATTTGGGGACATCGCAGGCGTCAGCACACCCGAAGTGCAATGGGCTAGCCTCGTCCTGGGAAAACCACCTTCTTGATCATGGTGTCTCCCCTGCCAGGTAAGTATGCTTTCCAGCTGCACACACTGCCTCGCCACATCATTCACTGCCTCTTACCGTCTCAACGACTCCTTTTTTAAAATCACAATGTCCCTTCATTCAGAAAGTGCTGCTGTTTTCTCATGTCGATTCTGCTAAAATATTGCAATATATAATGATATACCCTTTGACAAAACGCTGCAATAATACAGAGCCGGCCATGCATATTTGCATATTGTCCTTAAAAGGAAACGAACGCTCCCTCAGTAACTTTCCTTCAGGCCACGGAAAGTTTTCTGGAAATAAATCTCTCCTTATATTTATTGCATCTGAAGTAAATGTTTGTCATATCTTCATATGAACAATAATTCGGAATCTGATGTCTTTGAAAAAGCAATTTTCAAGTTTTGCCCATAAAGACCGATAGGGACATACAGTAGTGAGGTTCTGGCCCATCAAGTCTTCACTTGTCACATTCGCTCACTGTGCTTGAAATATTTCACCAACAAACCTACCTTCATTTCTTTAAGCGGGTTTCACATTTTTTGTCTTATAATAATCCTGTGAAGGGCCTTGGGACGTTTTTACTACGTTAAAGACGCTATATAAATATAAGTTGTCGTTGTTGTTTTTGTTTGCAATCTTTCTCACTCTTTTCAGTAAGATCATTGTCCTCATAGTGAGTAAATGATATAAGGAAAAGCCACATTAAGAGCTTAGACACGGAGCTGGAAAATAAATGTTCCTTAATGTTGTTATATGTAAGGGAGACACTGGAAATATTGAGGTACTCGAGCCAACGGTGCAGCAATCCTAACATCCTCCAGCATGGTCAGTGCTTCCAGTAAGACTTTCTCCTGTTCCGTTTCAGTCATGCCTTAAATCAAAATGATGTCCTGTGGCAGGGAATATCACCAGGACCTTCTAAGAACCATGGCATTTTCCTTTGCAAACAACATGAGAGGGCTGTCCTACGATGAGAGATTGTGTAGAATGGGCCTATACTCTCGGGAGTTTAGAAGAATGAGGGGTGATCTCATTGAAACATGCAAGATTCTGAAGGGGATTGACAGGGTAGATACTGAGAGGTTGTTTCCCCTGGCTGGAGTGTCTAGAACTAGGGGGCATAGTCTCAGGATAAAGGGTAGGCCATTTAAGACCGAGATGAGGAGGAATTTCTTCACTCAGAAGATTGTGAATCTTTGGAATTCTCTGCCCCAGAGGTCTGTGAATGCTGAGTCTTTGGGTATATTCAAGGCTGAGATTGATAGATTTTTGGACTCTAGGGCTATGGAGATCGGGCGGGAAAGTGGAGTTGAGGTCGATGATCAGCCATTGAATGGCGGAGCAGGCTCGAGGGGCCGCGTGGCCTACTCCTGCTCTTATTTCTTATTTCTTAACCACATGCCGTCATCCACAAATAAAGAAGTAACAGAAAGGGTTGCTTCTCCAAGAACTCTGCTGCCCGTATCCTAAGTCGCACCAAGTCCCATTTACCCATCACCATCTGTGCTCGCTGACCTGCATCGGCTCATGGTCCAGCAACACCTCGATTTTAAAATTCTCTTGTTTTCAAATCCCTCCACGGCATCGCCCCTCCCTTTCCCTGTAACCTCCTCCAGCCCTGCAACCAATGCACTCTTTAAAGCCGCGTGGAAACGCAGAGCGCTGCAGGTCCCGCGCATCCGGTGAGCCGGCTTTTGAATAGAAAAAACGTGCACGTGCTGAATTTTGAATGGGCCGCACAGCCCGTTGACGGGGCGTGCGGGCCAAAGAAACAAATTAGAGGGACCGTTGCCTACAACCCTCCGAGGTCATATAATAGAATGATTGCAGCACAGAGGGAGGCCATTCGGCCCGTCGAGCCCGTGCCGACTCTCTGCAAGAGCACTTCGGCTAGTCCCAGCCCCCTGCCTTTTCCCCGTAGCCCTGCAGATTCTTTTCTTTCAGGTACTTATCCAATTCTCTTCTGAAAGCCACAATTGAATTTGTCTCCAGCACCCTTTCAGGCAGTGATTTCCAGATGCTAACCGCTCGCTGCGTAAGAACATTTTCCCTCATGTCGCCTTTGATCTCTGTGATCATGCAATTTGGGCGTCTTGCGTATCCCCTACTTTATTCGCTCCACCGGTGGCGGGCGTGCTTTCAGCTGCCTAGGCCCTAAACTCTGGAATTCCCTCCCGAAACCTCTCCGCCTCTCTCTCTCTCTCCTCCTTTCAGACGCTCCTTAAAACCTACCTTTTCGAGCAAGCTTTTGGTCATCTGTCCTAATATCTCCTTGTGCGGCTGGGTGTCAAATTTAGTTTGATAACACTCCTGTGGGGTGCCTTGGGACGTTTCACTATATTAAAGGCGCTACATAAGTACAAGATGATGAGTAAATAAGGAGAAACTGTTTCCAGTGTCGGAAGGGTCAGTAACCAGGAGACACAGATTGAAGAAAATTTGCAAAAGAACCAGAGGCGACAGTAGGACATTTCCCCGCCTTCCCCACCCCAGCTCGAGGTGACCTAAGGTAAAAAGGTAATTTGGATAATATTTGAAGGTAAAATAATTGCAGGGCTTTGGTGAAAGAAGAGAGGAGTAGGATTAATTGGATAGCCCTTTGAAAGAGCCGGCAGAGACACAATGGGCCGAATGGCCTGGTTGTGTGCTGTATGATTGTTTCTGTAGTTAATAAGTGCAGAGTTGGCATGCAGCTTTGAAACATTTCTTGCATGCGGTGTATAATTGTTGATTGTGCAAAATGTGTAATTTCTTAGTTGTAAGGATGAATATAACTGTGAGTGTAAAGATGAAATGAAATGTGAGCGTCAGGGACCGCTTATGATGCGATTTGAATAGGCCATTATGCAGAGTTGTTAAAAAAGATTTTGTGTCGCAGCGCCCTCTGTTGGGAATAAAGCGAAGTTAGAATTGAAAACAACGCAAATGAGCGAAGATAACGTGAGAGTTTAGTTGAAAAGAGAATGGTGTTGAAATTCTAATTTTAATTGTAAAGCCAGGGGAGAGCGCGAACGCAGTCCCCCACTACCACAAATTTTGCAGTCGAGTATCCCGCATTTGGGGACATCGCAGGCGTCAGCACACCCGAAGTGCAATGGGCTAGCCTCGTCCTGGGAAAACCACCTTCTTGATCATGGTGTCTCCCCTGCCAGGTAAGTATGCTTTCCAGCTGCACACACTGCCTCGCCACATCATTCACTGCCTCTTACCGTCTCAACGACTCCTTTTTTAAAATCACAATGTCCCTTCATTCAGAAAGTGCTGCTGTTTTCTCATGTCGATTCTGCTAAAATATTGCAATATATAATGATATACCCTTTGACAAAACGCTGCAATAATACAGAGCCGGCCATGCATATTTGCATATTGTCCTTAAAAGGAAACGAACGCTCCCTCAGTAACTTTCCTTCAGGCCACGGAAAGTTTTCTGGAAATAAATCTCTCCTTATATTTATTGCATCTGAAGTAAATGTTTGTCATATCTTCATATGAACAATAATTCGGAATCTGATGTCTTTGAAAAAGCAATTTTCAAGTTTTGCCCATAAAGACCGATAGGGACATACAGTAGTGAGGTTCTGGCCCATCAAGTCTTCACTTGTCACATTCGCTCACTGTGCTTGAAATATTTCACCAACAAACCTACCTTCATTTCTTTAAGCGGGTTTCACATTTTTTGTCTTATAATAATCCTGTGAAGGGCCTTGGGACGTTTTTACTACGTTAAAGACGCTATATAAATATAAGTTGTCGTTGTTGTTTTTGTTTGCAATCTTTCTCACTCTTTTCAGTAAGATCATTGTCCTCATAGTGAGTAAATGATATAAGGAAAAGCCACATTAAGAGCTTAGACACGGAGCTGGAAAATAAATGTTCCTTAATGTTGTTATATGTAAGGGAGACACTGGAAATATTGAGGTACTCGAGCCAACGGTGCAGCAATCCTAACATCCTCCAGCATGGTCAGTGCTTCCAGTAAGACTTTCTCCTGTTCCGTTTCAGTCATGCCTTAAATCAAAATGATGTCCTGTGGCAGGGAATATCACCAGGACCTTCTAAGAACCATGGCATTTTCCTTTGCAAACAACATGAGAGGGCTGTCCTACGATGAGAGATTGTGTAGAATGGGCCTATACTCTCGGGAGTTTAGAAGAATGAGGGGTGATCTCATTGAAACATGCAAGATTCTGAAGGGGATTGACAGGGTAGATACTGAGAGGTTGTTTCCCCTGGCTGGAGTGTCTAGAACTAGGGGGCATAGTCTCAGGATAAAGGGTAGGCCATTTAAGACCGAGATGAGGAGGAATTTCTTCACTCAGAAGATTGTGAATCTTTGGAATTCTCTGCCCCAGAGGTCTGTGAATGCTGAGTCTTTGGGTATATTCAAGGCTGAGATTGATAGATTTTTGGACTCTAGGGCTATGGAGATCGGGCGGGAAAGTGGAGTTGAGGTCGATGATCAGCCATTGAATGGCGGAGCAGGCTCGAGGGGCCGCGTGGCCTACTCCTGCTCTTATTTCTTATTTCTTAACCACATGCCGTCATCCACAAATAAAGAAGTAACAGAAAGGGTTGCTTCTCCAAGAACTCTGCTGCCCGTATCCTAAGTCGCACCAAGTCCCATTTACCCATCACCATCTGTGCTCGCTGACCTGCATCGGCTCATGGTCCAGCAACACCTCGATTTTAAAATTCTCTTGTTTTCAAATCCCTCCACGGCATCGCCCCTCCCTTTCCCTGTAACCTCCTCCAGCCCTGCAACCAATGCACTCTTTAAAGCCGCGTGGAAACGCAGAGCGCTGCAGGTCCCGCGCATCCGGTGAGCCGGCTTTTGAATAGAAAAAACGTGCACGTGCTGAATTTTGAATGGGCCGCACAGCCCGTTGACGGGGCGTGCGGGCCAAAGAAACAAATTAGAGGGACCGTTGCCTACAACCCTCCGAGGTCATATAATAGAATGATTGCAGCACAGAGGGAGGCCATTCGGCCCGTCGAGCCCGTGCCGACTCTCTGCAAGAGCACTTCGGCTAGTCCCAGCCCCCTGCCTTTTCCCCGTAGCCCTGCAGATTCTTTTCTTTCAGGTACTTATCCAATTCTCTTCTGAAAGCCACAATTGAATTTGTCTCCAGCACCCTTTCAGGCAGTGATTTCCAGATGCTAACCACTCGCTGCGTAAGAACATTTTCCCTCATGTCGCCTTTGATCTCTGTGATCATGCAATTTGGGCGTCTTGCGTATCCCCTACTTTATTCGCTCCACCGGTGGCGGGCGTGCTTTCAGCTGCCTAGGCCCTAAACTCTGGAATTCCCTCCCGAAACCTCTCCGCCTCTCTCTCTCTCTCCTCCTTTCAGACGCTCCTTAAAACCTACCTTTTCGAGCAAGCTTTTGGTCATCTGTCCTAATATCTCCTTGTGCGGCTGGGTGTCAAATTTAGTTTGATAACACTCCTGTGGGGTGCCTTGGGACGTTTCACTATATTAAAGGCGCTACATAAGTACAAGATGATGAGTAAATAAGGAGAAACTGTTTCCAGTGTCGGAAGGGTCAGTAACCAGGAGACACAGATTGAAGAAAATTTGCAAAAGAACCAGAGGCGACAGTAGGACATTTCCCCGCCTTCCCCACCCCAGCTCGAGGTGACCTAAGGTAAAAAGGTAATTTGGATAATATTTGAAGGTAAAATAATTGCAGGGCTTTGGTGAAAGAAGAGAGGAGTAGGATTAATTGGATAGCCCTTTGAAAGAGCCGGCAGAGACACAATGGGCCGAATGGCCTGGTTGTGTGCTGTATGATTGTTTCTGTAGTTAATAAGTGCAGAGTTGGCATGCAGCTTTGAAACATTTCTTGCATGCGGTGTATAATTGTTGATTGTGCAAAATGTGTAATTTCTTAGTTGTAAGGATGAATATAACTGTGAGTGTAAAGATGAAATGAAATGTGAGCGTCAGGGACCGCTTATGATGCGATTTGAATAGGCCATTATGCAGAGTTGTTAAAAAAGATTTTGTGTCGCAGCGCCCTCTGTTGGGAATAAAGCGAAGTTAGAATTGAAAACAACGCAAATGAGCGAAGATAACGTGAGAGTTTAGTTGAAAAGAGAATGGTGTTGAAATTCTAATTTTAATTGTAAAGCCAGGGGAGAGCGCGAACGCAGTCCCCCACTACCACAAATTTTGCAGTCGAGTATCCCGCATTTGGGGACATCGCAGGCGTCAGCACACCCGAAGTGCAATGGGCTAGCCTCGTCCTGGGAAAACCACCTTCTTGATCATGGTGTCTCCCCTGCCAGGTAAGTATGCTTTCCAGCTGCACACACTGCCTCGCCACATCATTCACTGCCTCTTACCGTCTCAACGACTCCTTTTTTAAAATCACAATGTCCCTTCATTCAGAAAGTGCTGCTGTTTTCTCATGTCGATTCTGCTAAAATATTGCAATATATAATGATATACCCTTTGACAAAACGCTGCAATAATACAGAGCCGGCCATGCATATTTGCATATTGTCCTTAAAAGGAAACGAACGCTCCCTCAGTAACTTTCCTTCAGGCCACGGAAAGTTTTCTGGAAATAAATCTCTCCTTATATTTATTGCATCTGAAGTAAATGTTTGTCATATCTTCATATGAACAATAATTCGGAATCTGATGTCTTTGAAAAAGCAATTTTCAAGTTTTGCCCATAAAGACCGATAGGGACATACAGTAGTGAGGTTCTGGCCCATCAAGTCTTCACTTGTCACATTCGCTCACTGTGCTTGAAATATTTCACCAACAAACCTACCTTCATTTCTTTAAGCGGGTTTCACATTTTTTGTCTTATAATAATCCTGTGAAGGGCCTTGGGACGTTTTTACTACGTTAAAGACGCTATATAAATATAAGTTGTCGTTGTTGTTTTTGTTTGCAATCTTTCTCACTCTTTTCAGTAAGATCATTGTCCTCATAGTGAGTAAATGATATAAGGAAAAGCCACATTAAGAGCTTAGACACGGAGCTGGAAAATAAATGTTCCTTAATGTTGTTATATGTAAGGGAGACACTGGAAATATTGAGGTACTCGAGCCAACGGTGCAGCAATCCTAACATCCTCCAGCATGGTCAGTGCTTCCAGTAAGACTTTCTCCTGTTCCGTTTCAGTCATGCCTTAAATCAAAATGATGTCCTGTGGCAGGGAATATCACCAGGACCTTCTAAGAACCATGGCATTTTCCTTTGCAAACAACATGAGAGGGCTGTCCTACGATGAGAGATTGTGTAGAATGGGCCTATACTCTCGGGAGTTTAGAAGAATGAGGGGTGATCTCATTGAAACATGCAAGATTCTGAAGGGGATTGACAGGGTAGATACTGAGAGGTTGTTTCCCCTGGCTGGAGTGTCTAGAACTAGGGGGCATAGTCTCAGGATAAAGGGTAGGCCATTTAAGACCGAGATGAGGAGGAATTTCTTCACTCAGAAGATTGTGAATCTTTGGAATTCTCTGCCCCAGAGGTCTGTGAATGCTGAGTCTTTGGGTATATTCAAGGCTGAGATTGATAGATTTTTGGACTCTAGGGCTATGGAGATCGGGCGGGAAAGTGGAGTTGAGGTCGATGATCAGCCATTGAATGGCGGAGCAGGCTCGAGGGGCCGCGTGGCCTACTCCTGCTCTTATTTCTTATTTCTTAACCACATGCCGTCATCCACAAATAAAGAAGTAACAGAAAGGGTTGCTTCTCCAAGAACTCTGCTGCCCGTATCCTAAGTCGCACCAAGTCCCATTTACCCATCACCATCTGTGCTCGCTGACCTGCATCGGCTCATGGTCCAGCAACACCTCGATTTTAAAATTCTCTTGTTTTCAAATCCCTCCACGGCATCGCCCCTCCCTTTCCCTGTAACCTCCTCCAGCCCTGCAACCAATGCACTCTTTAAAGCCGCGTGGAAACGCAGAGCGCTGCAGGTCCCGCGCATCCGGTGAGCCGGCTTTTGAATAGAAAAAACGTGCACGTGCTGAATTTTGAATGGGCCGCACAGCCCGTTGACGGGGCGTGCGGGCCAAAGAAACAAATTAGAGGGACCGTTGCCTACAACCCTCCGAGGTCATATAATAGAATGATTGCAGCACAGAGGGAGGCCATTCGGCCCGTCGAGCCCGTGCCGACTCTCTGCAAGAGCACTTCGGCTAGTCCCAGCCCCCTGCCTTTTCCCCGTAGCCCTGCAGATTCTTTTCTTTCAGGTACTTATCCAATTCTCTTCTGAAAGCCACAATTGAATTTGTCTCCAGCACCCTTTCAGGCAGTGATTTCCAGATGCTAACCGCTCGCTGCGTAAGAACATTTTCCCTCATGTCGCCTTTGATCTCTGTGATCATGCAATTTGGGCGTCTTGCGTATCCCCTACTTTATTCGCTCCACCGGTGGCGGGCGTGCTTTCAGCTGCCTAGGCCCTAAACTCTGGAATTCCCTCCCGAAACCTCTCCGCCTCTCTCTCTCTCTCCTCCTTTCAGACGCTCCTTAAAACCTACCTTTTCGAGCAAGCTTTTGGTCATCTGTCCTAATATCTCCTTGTGCGGCTGGGTGTCAAATTTAGTTTGATAACACTCCTGTGGGGTGCCTTGGGACGTTTCACTATATTAAAGGTGCTACATAAGTACAAGATGATGAGTAAATAAGGAGAAACTGTTTCCAGTGTCGGAAGGGTCAGTAACCAGGAGACACAGATTGAAGAAAATTTGCAAAAGAACCAGAGGCGACAGTAGGACATTTCCCCGCCTTCCCCACCCCAGCTCGAGGTGACCTAAGGTAAAAAGGTAATTTGGATAATATTTGAAGGTAAAATAATTGCAGGGCTTTGGTGAAAGAAGAGAGGAGTAGGATTAATTGGATAGCCCTTTGAAAGAGCCGGCAGAGACACAATGGGCCGAATGGCCTGGTTGTGTGCTGTATGATTGTTTCTGTAGTTAATAAGTGCAGAGTTGGCATGCAGCTTTGAAACATTTCTTGCATGCGGTGTATAATTGTTGATTGTGCAAAATGTGTAATTTCTTAGTTGTAAGGATGAATATAACTGTGAGTGTAAAGATGAAATGAAATGTGAGCGTCAGGGACCGCTTATGATGCGATTTGAATAGGCCATTATGCAGAGTTGTTAAAAAAGATTTTGTGTCGCAGCGCCCTCTGTTGGGAATAAAGCGAAGTTAGAATTGAAAACAACGCAAATGAGCGAAGATAACGTGAGAGTTTAGTTGAAAAGAGAATGGTGTTGAAATTCTAATTTTAATTGTAAAGCCAGGGGAGAGCGCGAACGCAGTCCCCCACTACCACAAATTTTGCAGTCGAGTATCCCGCATTTGGGGACATCGCAGGCGTCAGCACACCCGAAGTACAATGGGCTAGCCTCGTCCTGGGAAAACCACCTTCTTGATCATGGTGTCTCCCCTGCCAGGTAAGTATGCTTTCCAGCTGCACACACTGCCTCGCCACATCATTCACTGCCTCTTACCGTCTCAACGACTCCTTTTTTAAAATCACAATGTCCCTTCATTCAGAAAGTGCTGCTGTTTTCTCATGTCGATTCTGCTAAAATATTGCAATATATAATGATATACCCTTTGACAAAACGCTGCAATAATACAGAGCCGGCCATGCATATTTGCATATTGTCCTTAAAAGGAAACGAACGCTCCCTCAGTAACTTTCCTTCAGGCCACGGAAAGTTTTCTGGAAATAAATCTCTCCTTATATTTATTGCATCTGAAGTAAATGTTTGTCATATCTTCATATGAACAATAATTCGGAATCTGATGTCTTTGAAAAAGCAATTTTCAAGTTTTGCCCATAAAGACCGATAGGGACATACAGTAGTGAGGTTCTGGCCCATCAAGTCTTCACTTGTCACATTCGCTCACTGTGCTTGAAATATTTCACCAACAAACCTACCTTCATTTCTTTAAGCGGGTTTCACATTTTTTGTCTTATAATAATCCTGTGAAGGGCCTTGGGACGTTTTTACTACGTTAAAGACGCTATATAAATATAAGTTGTCGTTGTTGTTTTTGTTTGCAATCTTTCTCACTCTTTTCAGTAAGATCATTGTCCTCATAGTGAGTAAATGATATAAGGAAAAGCCACATTAAGAGCTTAGACACGGAGCTGGAAAATAAATGTTCCTTAATGTTGTTATATGTAAGGGAGACACTGGAAATATTGAGGTACTCGAGCCAACGGTGCAGCAATCCTAACTTCCTCCAGCATGGTCAGTGCTTCCAGTAAGACTTTCTCCTGTTCCGTTTCAGTCATGCCTTAAATCAAAATGATGTCCTGTGGCAGGGAATATCACCAGGACCTTCTAAGAACCATGGCATTTTCCTTTGCAAACAACATGAGAGGGCTGTCCTACGATGAGAGATTGTGTAGAATGGGCCTATACTCTCGGGAGTTTAGAAGAATGAGGGGTGATCTCATTGAAACATGCAAGATTCTGAAGGGGATTGACAGGGTAGATACTGAGAGGTTGTTTCCCCTGGCTGGAGTGTCTAGAACTAGGGGGCATAGTCTCAGGATAAAGGGTAGGCCATTTAAGACCGAGATGAGGAGGAATTTCTTCACTCAGAAGATTGTGAATCTTTGGAATTCTCTGCCCCAGAGGTCTGTGAATGCTGAGTCTTTGGGTATATTCAAGGCTGAGATTGATAGATTTTTGGACTCTAGGGCTATGGAGATCGGGCGGGAAAGTGGAGTTGAGGTCGATGATCAGCCATTGAATGGCGGAGCAGGCTCGAGGGGCCGCGTGGCCTACTCCTGCTCTTATTTCTTATTTCTTAACCACATGCCGTCATCCACAAATAAAGAAGTAACAGAAAGGGTTGCTTCTCCAAGAACTCTGCTGCCCGTATCCTAAGTCGCACCAAGTCCCATTTACCCATCACCATCTGTGCTCGCTGACCTGCATCGGCTCATGGTCCAGCAACACCTCGATTTTAAAATTCTCTTGTTTTCAAATCCCTCCACGGCATCGCCCCTCCCTTTCCCTGTAACCTCCTCCAGCCCTGCAACCAATGCACTCTTTAAAGCCGCGTGGAAACGCAGAGCGCTGCAGGTCCCGCGCATCCGGTGAGCCGGCTTTTGAATAGAAAAAACGTGCACGTGCTGAATTTTGAATGGGCCGCACAGCCCGTTGACGGGGCGTGCGGGCCAAAGAAACAAATTAGAGGGACCGTTGCCTACAACCCTCCGAGGTCATATAATAGAATGATTGCAGCACAGAGGGAGGCCATTCGGCCCGTCGAGCCCGTGCCGACTCTCTGCAAGAGCACTTCGGCTAGTCCCAGCCCCCTGCCTTTTCCCCGTAGCCCTGCAGATTCTTTTCTTTCAGGTACTTATCCAATTCTCTTCTGAAAGCCACAATTGAATTTGTCTCCAGCACCCTTTCAGGCAGTGATTTCCAGATGCTAACCGCTCGCTGCGTAAGAACATTTTCCCTCATGTCGCCTTTGATCTCTGTGATCATGCAATTTGGGCGTCTTGCGTAACCCCTACTTTATTCGCTCCACCGGTGGCGGGCGTGCTTTCAGCTGCCTAGGCCCTAAACTCTGGAATTCCCTCCCGAAACCTCTCCACCTCTCTCTCTCTCTCCTCCTTTCAGACGCTCCTTAAAACCTACCTTTTCGAGCAAGCTTTTGGTCATCTGTCCTAATATCTCCTTGTGCGGCTGGGTGTCAAATTTAGTTTGATAACACTCCTGTGGGGTGCCTTGGGACGTTTCACTATATTAAAGGCGCTACATAAGTACAAGATGATGAGTAAATAAGGAGAAACTGTTTCCAGTGTCGGAAGGGTCAGTAACCAGGAGACACAGATTGAAGAAAATTTGCAAAAGAACCAGAGGCGACAGTAGGACATTTCCCCGCCTTCCCCACCCCAGCTCGAGGTGACCTAAGGTAAAAAGGTAATTTGGATAATATTTGAAGGTAAAATAATTGCAGGGCTTTGGTGAAAGAAGAGAGGAGTAGGATTAATTGGATAGCCCTTTGAAAGAGCCGGCAGAGACACAATGGGCCGAATGGCCTGGTTGTGTGCTGTATGATTGTTTCTGTAGTTAATAAGTGCAGAGTTGGCATGCAGCTTTGAAACATTTCTTGCATGCGGTGTATAATTGTTGATTGTGCAAAATGTGTAATTTCTTAGTTGTAAGGATGAATATAACTGTGAGTGTAAAGATGAAATGAAATGTGAGCGTCAGGGACCGCTTATGATGCGATTTGAATAGGCCATTATGCAGAGTTGTTAAAAAAGATTTTGTGTCGCAGCGCCCTCTGTTGGGAATAAAGCGAAGTTAGAATTGAAAACAACGCAAATGAGCGAAGATAACGTGAGAGTTTAGTTGAAAAGAGAATGGTGTTGAAATTCTAATTTTAATTGTAAAGCCAGGGGAGAGCGCGAACGCAGTCCCCCACTACCACAAATTTTGCAGTCGAGTATCCCGCATTTGGGGACATCGCAGGCGTCAGCACACCCGAAGTGCAATGGGCTAGCCTCGTCCTGGGAAAACCACCTTCTTGATCATGGTGTCTCCCCTGCCAGGTAAGTATGCTTTCCAGCTGCACACACTGCCTCGCCACATCATTCACTGCCTCTTACCGTCTCAACGACTCCTTTTTTAAAATCACAATGTCCCTTCATTCAGAAAGTGCTGCTGTTTTCTCATGTCGATTCTGCTAAAATATTGCAATATATAATGATATACCCTTTGACAAAACGCTGCAATAATACAGAGCCGGCCATGCATATTTGCATATTGTCCTTAAAAGGAAACGAACGCTCCCTCAGTAACTTTCCTTCAGGCCACGGAAAGTTTTCTGGAAATAAATCTCTCCTTATATTTATTGCATCTGAAGTAAATGTTTGTCATATCTTCATATGAACAATAATTCGGAATCTGATGTCTTTGAAAAAGCAATTTTCAAGTTTTGCCCATAAAGACCGATAGGGACATACAGTAGTGAGGTTCTGGCCCATCAAGTCTTCACTTGTCACATTCGCTCACTGTGCTTGAAATATTTCACCAACAAACCTACCTTCATTTCTTTAAGCGGGTTTCACATTTTTTGTCTTATAATAATCCTGTGAAGGGCCTTGGGACGTTTTTACTACGTTAAAGACGCTATATAAATATAAGTTGTCGTTGTTGTTTTTGTTTGCAATCTTTCTCACTCTTTTCAGTAAGATCATTGTCCTCATAGTGAGTAAATGATATAAGGAAAAGCCACATTAAGAGCTTAGACACGGAGCTGGAAAATAAATGTTCCTTAATGTTGTTATATGTAAGGGAGACACTGGAAATATTGAGGTACTCGAGCCAACGGTGCAGCAATCCTAACATCCTCCAGCATGGTCAGTGCTTCCAGTAAGACTTTCTCCTGTTCCGTTTCAGTCATGCCTTAAATCAAAATGATGTCCTGTGGCAGGGAATATCACCAGGACCTTCTAAGAACCATGGCATTTTCCTTTGCAAACAACATGAGAGGGCTGTCCTACGATGAGAGATTGTGTAGAATGGGCCTATACTCTCGGGAGTTTAGAAGAATGAGGGGTGATCTCATTGAAACATGCAAGATTCTGAAGGGGATTGACAGGGTAGATACTGAGAGGTTGTTTCCCCTGGCTGGAGTGTCTAGAACTAGGGGGCATAGTCTCAGGATAAAGGGTAGGCCATTTAAGACCGAGATGAGGAGGAATTTCTTCACTCAGAAGATTGTGAATCTTTGGAATTCTCTGCCCCAGAGGTCTGTGAATGCTGAGTCTTTGGGTATATTCAAGGCTGAGATTGATAGATTTTTGGACTCTAGGGCTATGGAGATCGGGCGGGAAAGTGGAGTTGAGGTCGATGATCAGCCATTGAATGGCGGAGCAGGCTCGAGGGGCCGCGTGGCCTACTCCTGCTCTTATTTCTTATTTCTTAACCACATGCCGTCATCCACAAATAAAGAAGTAACAGAAAGGGTTGCTTCTCCAAGAACTCTGCTGCCCGTATCCTAAGTCGCACCAAGTCCCATTTACCCATCACCATCTGTGCTCGCTGACCTGCATCGGCTCATGGTCCAGCAACACCTCGATTTTAAAATTCTCTTGTTTTCAAATCCCTCCACGGCATCGCCCCTCCCTTTCCCTGTAACCTCCTCCAGCCCTGCAACCAATGCACTCTTTAAAGCCGCGTGGAAACGCAGAGCGCTGCAGGTCCCGCGCATCCGGTGAGCCGGCTTTTGAATAGAAAAAACGTGCACGTGCTGAATTTTGAATGGGCCGCACAGCCCGTTGACGGGGCGTGCGGGCCAAAGAAACAAATTAGAGGGACCGTTGCCTACAACCCTCCGAGGTCATATAATAGAATGATTGCAGCACAGAGGGAGGCCATTCGGCCCGTCGAGCCCGTGCCGACTCTCTGCAAGAGCACTTCGGCTAGTCCCAGCCCCCTGCCTTTTCCCCGTAGCCCTGCAGATTCTTTTCTTTCAGGTACTTATCCAATTCTCTTCTGAAAGCCACAATTGAATTTGTCTCCAGCACCCTTTCAGGCAGTGATTTCCAGATGCTAACCGCTCGCTGCGTAAGAACATTTTCCCTCATGTCGCCTTTGATCTCTGTGATCATGCAATTTGGGCGTCTTGCGTATCCCCTACTTTATTCGCTCCACCGGTGGCGGGCGTGCTTTCAGCTGCCTAGGCCCTAAACTCTGGAATTCCCTCCCGAAACCTCTCCGCCTCTCTCTCTCTCTCCTCCTTTCAGACGCTCCTTAAAACCTACCTTTTCGAGCAAGCTTTTGGTCATCTGTCCTAATATCTCCTTGTGCGGCTGGGTGTCAAATTTAGTTTGATAACACTCCTGTGGGGTGCCTTGGGACGTTTCACTATATTAAAGGCGCTACATAAGTACAAGATGATGAGTAAATAAGGAGAAACTGTTTCCAGTGTCGGAAGGGTCAGTAACCAGGAGACACAGATTGAAGAAAATTTGCAAAAGAACCAGAGGCGACAGTAGGACATTTCCCCGCCTTCCCCACCCCAGCTCGAGGTGACCTAAGGTAAAAAGGTAATTTGGATAATATTTGAAGGTAAAATAATTGCAGGGCTTTGGTGAAAGAAGAGAGGAGTAGGATTAATTGGATAGCCCTTTGAAAGAGCCGGCAGAGACACAATGGGCCGAATGGCCTGGTTGTGTGCTGTATGATTGTTTCTGTAGTTAATAAGTGCAGAGTTGGCATGCAGCTTTGAAACATTTCTTGCATGCGGTGTATAATTGTTGATTGTGCAAAATGTGTAATTTCTTAGTTGTAAGGATGAATATAACTGTGAGTGTAAAGATGAAATGAAATGTGAGCGTCAGGGACCGCTTATGATGCGATTTGAATAGGCCATTATGCAGAGTTGTTAAAAAAGATTTTGTGTCGCAGCGCCCTCTGTTGGGAATAAAGCGAAGTTAGAATTGAAAACAACGCAAATGAGCGAAGATAACGTGAGAGTTTAGTTGAAAAGAGAATGGTGTTGAAATTCTAATTTTAATTGTAAAGCCAGGGGAGAGCGCGAACGCAGTCCCCCACTACCACAAATTTTGCAGTCGAGTATCCCGCATTTGGGGACATCGCAGGCGTCAGCACACCCGAAGTGCAATGGGCTAGCCTCGTCCTGGGAAAACCACCTTCTTGATCATGGTGTCTCCCCTGCCAGGTAAGTATGCTTTCCAGCTGCACACACTGCCTCGCCACATCATTCACTGCCTCTTACCGTCTCAACGACTCCTTTTTTAAAATCACAATGTCCCTTCATTCAGAAAGTGCTGCTGTTTTCTCATGTCGATTCTGCTAAAATATTGCAATATATAATGATATACCCTTTGACAAAACGCTGCAATAATACAGAGCCGGCCATGCATATTTGCATATTGTCCTTAAAAGGAAACGAACGCTCCCTCAGTAACTTTCCTTCAGGCCACGGAAAGTTTTCTGGAAATAAATCTCTCCTTATATTTATTGCATCTGAAGTAAATGTTTGTCATATCTTCATATGAACAATAATTCGGAATCTGATGTCTTTGAAAAAGCAATTTTCAAGTTTTGCCCATAAAGACCGATAGGGACATACAGTAGTGAGGTTCTGGCCCATCAAGTCTTCACTTGTCACAT
>NW_028226813.1:12500-24991 GCF_052327205.1 Somniosus microcephalus
CCGGGAAGCCGGGTGCCCGTCGCTCCGAATCGAGCCCGGTGTTTTCGTGCGTGTAACAGGGCGGGCGTTTGGACCCGGTTGTCCGGGAGCGGGTCCGCAACGGCGGGAGGTTGCCTGTGTTTGGCCGGCCGGCAGTCGAACGCCTTTGGCTCCGGACTCCCGTGTCCGATTTCGGTCAGGGAGGGCTCGTTGGAAAGCCCCGGCGCTGGCGCACACTATATTATCGGCCTGGACCCCGGCAAGTTCGGGAAAGTGTCGCAGTCCCGTAGCGGCTGCCGCCCCGTCGGTCAGCGGCAGCTTATCGGGGATAACTTCGGGACGGAAAGTCCGATCCGGTTGGGGTGAACTGCTACTGAACGGGGTGGGGGGGCCGCACAGACCAGTAGCGGGCTTGTGCAGCTGCCGCTTGGCCCGGCCGAGGTACAGCCGTTGGCTGGAGACCGCTTTCCGACTGCTGGGCCGGAGCCGCGGGGGCCCACCTTGACGCGCCGGCTGTCCTAGCAAGCCAGGGGCAAGGGGCATCCAGTGGTACCGGAACGGAGTCGGTCCGACACCGGGAAGCCGGGTGCCCGTCGCTCCGAATCGAGCCCGGTGTTTTCGTGCGTGTAACAGGGCGGGCGTTTGGACCCGGTTGTCCGGGAGCGGGTCCGCAACGGCGGGAGGTTGCCTGAGTTTGGCCGGCCGGCAGTCGAACGCCTTTGGCTCCGGACTCCCGTGTCCGATTTCGGTCAGGGAGGGCTCATTGGAAAGCCCCGGCGCTGGCGCACACTATATTATCGGACTGGATCCCGGCAAATTCGGGAAAGTGTCGGCGACCCGTACCGGCTGCCGCCCCGTCGGTCAGCGGCAGCTTATCGGGGATAACTTCGGGAAGGAAAGTCCGATCCGGTCGGGGTCAACTGCCACTGAACGGGGTGGCGGGGCCGCACAGACCAGTAGCGGGCTTGTGTAGCTGCCCCTTTCCCCGGCCGAGGTACAGCCGTTGGCTGGAGACCGCTTTCCGACTGCTGAGCCGGAGCCGCGGGGGCCCACCTTGACGCGCCGGCTGTCCTAGCAAGCCAGGGGCAAGGGGCATCCAAGGGTACCGGAACGGAGTCGGTCCGACACCGGGAAGCCGGGTGCCCGTCGCTCCGAATCGAGCCCGGTGTTTTCGTGCGTGTAACGAGGCGGGCGTTTGGACCCGGTTGTCCTGGAGCGGGTCCGCAACGGCGGGGGATTGCCTGTGTTTGGCCGGCCGGCAGTCGAACGCCTATCGCTCTGGACTCCCGTGTCCGATTTCGGTCAGGGAGGGCTCGTTGGAAAGCCCCGGCGCTGGCGCACACTATATTATCGGCCTGGACCCCGGCAAGTTCGGCAAAGTGTCGCCATCCCGCAGCGGCTGACGGGCCGCCGGTGAGCGGCAGCTTATCGGGCATAACTTCGGGAGGGAAAGTCCGATCCGGTCCGGATCAACGGCAGCCGAACGGGGTGGCGGGCCCGCACAGACCAGTGCCTGGCTTGTGTAGCTGCCCCTTTCCCCGGCCGAGGTACAGCCGTTGGCTGGAGACCACTTTCCGACCACTGAGACGGCGGGGCGGGGGGCGGCCTGCACGCGCCGGCTGCCAGAGCAAGCCAGGGGCAAGGGGCATCCAACGGTATCTGAACGGAGTCGGTCCGACACCGGGAAGCCGGGTGCCCGTCGCTCCGAATCGAGCCTGGGGTGTACGTGTGTTTAACAAGGCGGGCGTTTGGACCCGGTTGCCCGGCACCAGTCGAACGCCTGTCGCTCCCGACTCCCGTGTCCGATTTCGTTCGGGGATGGCTCGTTGGAAAGCCCCGGCTCCGGCGCACACTATATTGCCGAAGTGGCCCCGGGCGAGTTCGGGAAAGTGTCGCCGTCCCGCAGCGGCTGACGGGCCGTCGGTCAGCGGCAGCTTATCGGGGATAACTTCGGGAAGGAAAGTCCGATCCGGTCGGGGACAACGGCAGCTGAACGGGGTGGCGGGGCCGCACAGAGCAGTGCCTCGCTTGTGTAGCTGCCTCTTTCCGCGGCCGAGGTACAGCCGTTGGCTGGAGACCGCTTTCCGACCACTGAGACGGCGGGGCAGGGGGCGGCCTGCACGCGCCGGCTGCCAGAGCAAGCCAGGGGCAAGGGGCATCCAGCGGTATCTGAACGGAGTCGGTCCGACACCGAGAAGCCGGGTGCCCGTCGCTCCGAAGCGAGACCGGGGTTTTTCGTGTGTAACGTGGCGGGCCTTTGGACCCGGTTGGCCGGGCGGCAGTGGAACACACACAGACACTCGCATACACTGAGAGAGACAGAGAGAAGATAGAGATACACAGAGTGAGAAAGACAAAGTCAACTCAGTAACTGAAATGTGAAAACTGACAACTGGGAAACCAAAAGTCAGAGTGGCAAATGATGAACCAAGGTGGCAAATGATTAACTGAAAACTTGTCATTCACATTTGGGACGGAATTCAGGATGGGAATGTATTCGGCCGCCTTACCGGGGCTTGGGGGTGCTGCTTTCCCGCTTGTGGAACCGAGTTGGGGTCGTCAAATGGCCTGGTGCATTGTTTGAAACACTGGTTAATGAGTTGTCAAGGTCGGAAATCATAGAACATAAGAGCAGCTCATTAACTGAAATTTTGAACATCGACAACTGGTTAACCAAAAGCCAGAGCGACAAATGATTAACCAAGGAGGCAACTCATTAACTGAATTTCGAACATCGACAACTGGATAACCAAAAGTCAGAGCGACAAATGATTAACCAAGGAGGCAACTCATTAACTGAATTTCGAACATCGACAACTGGTTAACCAAGAGTCAGAGCGACAAATGATTAACCAAGGAGGCAACTCATTAACTGAATTTCGAACATCGACAACTGGTTAACCAAAAGACACAGGGACAAATGAGTAACCAAAGGGCCAACTCATTAACTGAAATTTCAAAGAGGCAACTCATTAACTGAAATTTTGAACATCGACAACTGGTTAACCAAAAGCCAGAGCGACAAATGAATAACCAAGGAGGCAACTCATTAACTGAATTTCGAACATCGACAACTGGTTAACCAAATGTCAGAGCGACAAATGATTAACCAAGGAGGCAACTCAATAACTGAATTTCGAACATCGACAACTGGTTAACCAAGAGTCAGGGCGACAAATGATTAACCAAGGAGGCAACTCATTAACTGAATTTCGAACATCGACAACTGGGTAACCAAAAGACACAGGGACAAATGAGTAACCAAAGGGCCAACTCATTAACTGAAATTTCAAAGAGGCAACTCATTAACTGAAATTTTGAACATCGACAACTGGATAACCAAATGTCAGAGCGACAAATGAGTAACCAAGCAGGCAACTGATTAACTGAAAACTTGTCATTCACATTTGGGACGGAATTCACGATGGGAATGTATTCGGCCCCCTTACCGGGCCTTGGGGTGCTGCTTTCCCGCTTGTGGAACCGAGTTGGGGTCGTCAAATGGCCTGGTGCATTGTTTGAAACACTGGTTAATGAGTTGTCAAGGTCGGAAATCATAGAACATAAGAGCAGCTCATTAACTGAAATTTTGAACATCGACAACTGGTTAACCAAAAGCCAGAGCGACAAATGATTAACCAAGGAGGCAACTCATTAACTGAATTTCGAACATCGACAACTGGATAACCAAAAGACACAGGGACAAATGAGTAACCAAAGGGCCAACTCATTAACTGAAATTTCAAAGAGGCAACTCATTAACTGAAATTTTGAACATCGACAACTGGTTAACCAAAAGCCAGAGCGACAAATGATTAACCAAGGAGGCAACTCATTAACTGAATTTCGAACATCGACAACTGGTTAACCAAATGTCAGAGCGACAAATGATTAACCAAGGAGGCAACTCAGTAACTGAATTTCGAACATCGACAACTGGTTAACCAAGAGTCAGGGCGACAAATGATTAACCAAGGAGGCAACTCATTAACTGAATTTCGAACATCGACAACTGGGTAACCAAAAGACACAGGGACAAATGAGTAACCAAAGGGCCAACTCATTAACTGAAATTTCAAAGAGGCTACTCATTAACTGAAATTTGAACATCGACAACTGGTTAACCAAATGTCAGAGCGACAAATGAGTAACCAAGCAGGCAACTGATTAACTGAAAACTTGTCATTCACATTTGGGACGGAATTCACGATGGGAATGTATTCGGCCCCCTTACCGGGCCTTGGGGTGCTGCTTTCCCGCTTGTGGAACCGAGTTGGGGTCGTCAAATGGCCTGGTGCATTGTTTGAAACACTGGTTAATGAGTTGTCAAGGTCGGAAATCATAGAACATAAGAGCAGCTCATTAACTGAAATTTTGAACATCGACAACTGGTTAACCAAAAGCCAGAGCGACAAATGATTAACCAAGGAGGCAACTCATTAACTGAATTTCGAACATCGACAACTGGTTAACCAAAAGACACAGGGACAAATGAGTAACCAAAGGGCCAACTCATTAACTGAAATTTCAAAGAGGCAACTCATTAACTGAAATTTTGAACATCGACAACTGGTTAACCAAAAGCCAGAGCGACAAATGATTAACCAAGGAGGCAACTCATTAACTGAATTTCGAACATCGACAACTGGTTAACCAAAAGACACAGGGACAAATGAGTAACCAAAGGGCCAACTCATTAACTGAAATTTCAAAGAGGCAACTCAATAACTGAAATTTTGAACATCGACAACTGGTTAACCAAAAGCCAGAGCGACAAATGATTAACCAAGGAGGCAACTCATTAACTGAATTTCGAACATCGACAACTGGTTAACCAAGAGTCAGAGCGACAAATGATTAACCAAGGAGGCAACTCATTAACTGAATTTCGAACATCGACAACTGGGTAACCAAAAGACACAGGGACAAATGAGTAACCAAAGGGCCAACTCATTAACTGAAATTTCAAAGAGGCAACTCATTAACTGAAATTTTGAACATCGACAACTGGTTAACCAAATGTCAGAGCGACAAATGAGTAACCAAGCAGGCAACTGATTAACTGAAAACTTGTCATTCACATTTGGGACGGAATTCACGATGGGAATGTATTCGGCCCCCTTACCGGGCCTTGGGGTGCTGCTTTCCCGCTTGTGGAACCGAGTTGGGGTCGTCAAATGGCCTGGTGCATTGTTTGAAACACTGGTTAATGAGTTGTCAAGGTAGGAAATCATAGAACATAAGAGCAGCTCATTAACTGAAATTTTGAACATCGACAACTGGCTAACCAAAAGCCAGAGCGACAAATGATTAACCAAGGAGGCAACTCATTAACTGAATTTCGAACATCGACAACTGGTGAACCAAAAGACACAGGGACAAATGAGTAACCAAAGGGCCAACTCATTAACTGAAATTTCAAAGAGGCAACTCATTAACTGAAATTTTGAACATCGACAACTGGTTAACCAAAAGCCAGAGCGACAAATGATTAACCAAGGAGGCAACTCATTAACTGAATTTCGAACATCGACAACTGGTTAACCAAAAGACACAGGGACAAATGAGTAACCAAAGGGCCAACTCATTAACTGAAATTTCAAAGAGGCAACTCATTAACTGAAATTTTGAACATCGACAACTGGTTAACCAAAAGCCAGAGCGACAAATGATTAACCAAGGAGGCAACTCATTAACTGAATTTCGAACATCGACAACTGGTTAACCAAGAGTCAGAGCGACAAATGAGTAACCAAGGAGGCAACTCATTAACTGAATTTCGAACATCGACAACTGGGTAACCAAAAGACACAGGGACAAATGAGTAACCAAAGGGCCAACTCATTAACTGAAATTTCAAAGAGGCAACTCATTAACTGAAATTTTGAACATCGACAACTGGTTAACCAAATGTCAGAGCGACAAATGAGTAACCAAGCAGGCAACTGATTAACTGAAAACTTGTCATTCACATTTGGGACGGAATTCACGATGGGAATGTATTCGGCCCCCTTACCGGGCCTTGGGGTGCTGCTTTCCCGCTTGTGGAACCGAGTTGGGGTCGTCAAATGGCCTGGTGCATTGTTTGAAACACTGGTTAATGAGTTGTCAAGGTAGGAAATCATAGAACATAAGAGCAGCTCATTAACTGAAATTTTGAACATCGACAACTGGTTAACCAAAAGCCAGAGCGACAAATGATTAACCAAGGAGGCAACTCATTAACTGAATTTCGAACATCGACAACTGGTTAACCAAGAGTCAGAGCGACAAATGATTAACCAAGGAGGCAACTCATTAACTGAATTTCGAACATCGACAACTGGGTAACCAAAAGACACAGGGACAAATGAGTAACCAAAGGGCCAACTCATTAACTGAAATTTCAAAGAGGCTACTCATTAACTGAAATTTGAACATCGACAACTGGTTAACCAAATGTCAGAGCGACAAATGAGTAACCAAGCAGGCAACTGATTAACTGAAAACTTGTCATTCACATTTGGGACGGAATTCACGATGGGAATGTATTCGGCCCCCTTACCGGGCCTTGGGGTGCTGCTTTCCCGCTTGTGGAACCGAGTTGGGGTCGTCAAATGGCCTGGTGCATTGTTTGAAACACTGGTTAATGAGTTGTCAAGGTCGGAAATCATAGAACATAAGAGCAGCTCATTAACTGAAATTTTGAACATCGACAACTGGTTAACCAAAAGCCAGAGCGACAAATGATTAACCAAGGAGGCAACTCATTAACTGAATTTCGAACATCGACAACTGGTTAACCAAAAGACACAGGGACAAATGAGTAACCAAAGGGCCAACTCATTAACTGAAATTTCAAAGAGGCAACTCATTAACTGAAATTTTGAACATCGACAACTGGTTAACCAAAAGCCAGAGCGACAAATGATTAACCAAGGAGGCAACTCATTAACTGAATTTCGAACATCGACAACTGGTTAACCAAAAGACACAGGGACAAATGAGTAACCAAAGGGCCAACTCATTAACTGAAATTTCAAAGAGGCAACTCATTAACTGAAATTTTGAACATCGACAACTGGTTAACCAAAAGCCAGAGCGACAAATGATTAACCAAGGAGGCAACTCATTAACTGAATTTCGAACATCGACAACTGGTTAACCAAGAGTCAGAGCGACAAATGATTAACCAAGGAGGCAACTCATTAACTGAATTTCGAACATCGACAACTGGGTAACCAAAAGACACAGGGACAAATGAGTAACCAAAGGGCCAACTCATTAACTGAAATTTCAAAGAGGCAACTCATTAACTGAAATTTTGAACATCGACAACTGGTTAACCAAATGTCAGAGCGACAAATGAGTAACCAAGCAGGCAACTGATTAACTGAAAACTTGTCATTCACATTTGGGACGGAATTCACGATGGGAATGTATTCGGCCCCCTTACCGGGCCTTGGGGTGCTGCTTTCCCGCTTGTGGAACCGAGTTGGGGTCGTCAAATGGCCTGGTGCATTGTTTGAAACACTGGTTAATGAGTTGTCAAGGTAGGAAATCATAGAACATAAGAGCAGCTCATTAACTGAAATTTTGAACATCGACAACTGGCTAACCAAAAGCCAGAGCGACAAATGATTAACCAAGGAGGCAACTCATTAACTGAATTTCGAACATCGACAACTGGTGAACCAAAAGACACAGGGACAAATGAGTAACCAAAGGGCCAACTCATTAACTGAAATTTCAAAGAGGCAACTCATTAACTGAAATTTTGAACATCGACAACTGGTTAACCAAAAGCCAGAGCGACAAATGATTAACCAAGGAGGCAACTCATTAACTGAATTTCGAACATCGACAACTGGTTAACCAAAAGACACAGGGACAAATGAGTAACCAAAGGGCCAACTCATTAACTGAAATTTCAAAGAGGCAACTCATTAACTGAAATTTTGAACATCGACAACTGGTTAACCAAAAGCCAGAGCGACAAATGATTAACCAAGGAGGCAACTCATTAACTGAATTTCGAACATCGACAACTGGTTAACCAAGAGTCAGAGCGACAAATGAGTAACCAAGGAGGCAACTCATTAACTGAATTTCGAACATCGACAACTGGGTAACCAAAAGACACAGGGACAAATGAGTAACCAAAGGGCCAACTCATTAACTGAAATTTCAAAGAGCGACAACTGGGTAACCAAAAGACACAGGGACAAATGAGTAACCAAAGGGCCAACTCATTAACTGAAATTTCAAAGAGGCAACTCATTAACTGAAATTTTGAACATCGACAACTGGATAACCAAATGTCAGAGCGACAAATGAGTAACCAAGCAGGCAACTGATTAACTGAAAACTTGTCATTCACATTTGGGACGGAATTCACGATGGGAATGTATTCGGCCCCCTTACCGGGCCTTGGGGTGCTGCTTTCCCGCTTGTGGAACCGAGTTGGGGTCGTCAAATGGCCTGGTGCATTGTTTGAAACACTGGTTAATGAGTTGTCAAGGTCGGAAATCATAGAACATAAGAGCAGCTCATTAACTGAAATTTTGAACATCGACAACTGGTTAACCAAAAGCCAGAGCGACAAATGATTAACCAAGGAGGCAACTCATTAACTGAATTTCGAACATCGACAACTGGATAACCAAAAGACACAGGGACAAATGAGTAACCAAAGGGCCAACTCATTAACTGAAATTTCAAAGAGGCAACTCATTAACTGAAATTTTGAACATCGACAACTGGTTAACCAAAAGCCAGAGCGACAAATGATTAACCAAGGAGGCAACTCATTAACTGAATTTCGAACATCGACAACTGGTTAACCAAATGTCAGAGCGACAAATGATTAACCAAGGAGGCAACTCAGTAACTGAATTTCGAACATCGACAACTGGTTAACCAAGAGTCAGGGCGACAAATGATTAACCAAGGAGGCAACTCATTAACTGAATTTCGAACATCGACAACTGGGTAACCAAAAGACACAGGGACAAATGAGTAACCAAAGGGCCAACTCATTAACTGAAATTTCAAAGAGGCTACTCATTAACTGAAATTTGAACATCGACAACTGGTTAACCAAATGTCAGAGCGACAAATGAGTAACCAAGCAGGCAACTGATTAACTGAAAACTTGTCATTCACATTTGGGACGGAATTCACGATGGGAATGTATTCGGCCCCCTTACCGGGCCTTGGGGTGCTGCTTTCCCGCTTGTGGAACCGAGTTGGGGTCGTCAAATGGCCTGGTGCATTGTTTGAAACACTGGTTAATGAGTTGTCAAGGTCGGAAATCATAGAACATAAGAGCAGCTCATTAACTGAAATTTTGAACATCGACAACTGGTTAACCAAAAGCCAGAGCGACAAATGATTAACCAAGGAGGCAACTCATTAACTGAATTTCGAACATCGACAACTGGTTAACCAAAAGACACAGGGACAAATGAGTAACCAAAGGGCCAACTCATTAACTGAAATTTCAAAGAGGCAACTCATTAACTGAAATTTTGAACATCGACAACTGGTTAACCAAAAGCCAGAGCGACAAATGATTAACCAAGGAGGCAACTCATTAACTGAATTTCGAACATCGACAACTGGTTAACCAAAAGACACAGGGACAAATGAGTAACCAAAGGGCCAACTCATTAACTGAAATTTCAAAGAGGCAACTCAATAACTGAAATTTTGAACATCGACAACTGGTTAACCAAAAGCCAGAGCGACAAATGATTAACCAAGGAGGCAACTCATTAACTGAATTTCGAACATCGACAACTGGTTAACCAAGAGTCAGAGCGACAAATGATTAACCAAGGAGGCAACTCATTAACTGAATTTCGAACATCGACAACTGGGTAACCAAAAGACACAGGGACAAATGAGTAACCAAAGGGCCAACTCATTAACTGAAATTTCAAAGAGGCAACTCATTAACTGAAATTTTGAACATCGACAACTGGTTAACCAAATGTCAGAGCGACAAATGAGTAACCAAGCAGGCAACTGATTAACTGAAAACTTGTCATTCACATTTGGGACGGAATTCACGATGGGAATGTATTCGGCCCCCTTACCGGGCCTTGGGGTGCTGCTTTCCCGCTTGTGGAACCGAGTTGGGGTCGTCAAATGGCCTGGTGCATTGTTTGAAACACTGGTTAATGAGTTGTCAAGGTAGGAAATCATAGAACATAAGAGCAGCTCATTAACTGAAATTTTGAACATCGACAACTGGCTAACCAAAAGCCAGAGCGACAAATGATTAACCAAGGAGGCAACTCATTAACTGAATTTCGAACATCGACAACTGGTGAACCAAAAGACACAGGGACAAATGAGTAACCAAAGGGCCAACTCATTAACTGAAATTTCAAAGAGGCAACTCATTAACTGAAATTTTGAACATCGACAACTGGTTAACCAAAAGCCAGAGCGACAAATGATTAACCAAGGAGGCAACTCATTAACTGAATTTCGAACATCGACAACTGGTTAACCAAAAGACACAGGGACAAATGAGTAACCAAAGGGCCAACTCATTAACTGAAATTTCAAAGAGGCAACTCATTAACTGAAATTTTGAACATCGACAACTGGTTAACCAAAAGCCAGAGCGACAAATGATTAACCAAGGAGGCAACTCATTAACTGAATTTCGAACATCGACAACTGGTTAACCAAGAGTCAGAGCGACAAATGAGTAACCAAGGAGGCAACTCATTAACTGAATTTCGAACATCGACAACTGGGTAACCAAAAGACACAGGGACAAATGAGTAACCAAAGGGCCAACTCATTAACTGAAATTTCAAAGAGGCAACTCATTAACTGAAATTTTGAACATCGACAACTGGTTAACCAAATGTCAGAGCGACAAATGAGTAACCAAGCAGGCAACTGATTAACTGAAAACTTGTCATTCACATTTGGGACGGAATTCACGATGGGAATGTATTCGGCCCCCTTACCGGGCCTTGGGGTGCTGCTTTCCCGCTTGTGGAACCGAGTTGGGGTCGTCAAATGGCCTGGTGCATTGTTTGAAACACTGGTTAATGAGTTGTCAAGGTAGAAATCATAGAACATAAGAGCAGCTCATTAACTGAAATTTTGAACATCGACAACTGGTTAACCAAAAGCCAGAGCGACAAATGATTAACCAAGGAGGCAACTCATTAACTGAATTTCGAACATCGACAACTGGTTAACCAAGAGTCAGAGCGACAAATGATTAACCAAGGAGGCAACTCATTAACTGAATTTCGAACATCGACAACTGGGTAACCAAAAGACACAGGGACAAATGAGTAACCAAAGGGCCAACTCATTAACTGAAATTTCAAAGAGGCTACTCATTAACTGAAATTTGAACATCGACAACTGGTTAACCAAATGTCAGAGCGACAAATGAGTAACCAAGCAGGCAACTGATTAACTGAAAACTTGTCATTCACATTTGGGACGGAATTCACGATGGGAATGTATTCGGCCCCCTTACCGGGCCTTGGGGTGCTGCTTTCCCGCTTGTGGAACCGAGTTGGGGTCGTCAAATGGCCTGGTGCATTGTTTGAAACACTGGTTAATGAGTTGTCAAGGTCGGAAATCATAGAACATAAGAGCAGCTCATTAACTGAAATTTTGAACATCGACAACTGGTTAACCAAAAGCCAGAGCGACAAATGATTAACCAAGGAGGCAACTCATTAACTGAATTTCGAACATCGACAACTGGTTAACCAAAAGACACAGGGACAAATGAGTAACCAAAGGGCCAACTCATTAACTGAAATTTCAAAGAGGCAACTCATTAACTGAAATTTTGAACATCGACAACTGGTTAACCAAAAGCCAGAGCGACAAATGATTAACCAAGGAGGCAACTCATTAACTGAATTTCGAACATCGACAACTGGTTAACCAAAAGACACAGGGACAAATGAGTAACCAAAGGGCCAACTCATTAACTGAAATTTCAAAGAGGCAACTCATTAACTGAAATTTTGAACATCGACAACTGGTTAACCAAAAGCCAGAGCGACAAATGATTAACCAAGGAGGCAACTCATTAACTGAATTTCGAACATCGACAACTGGTTAACCAAGAGTCAGAGCGACAAATGATTAACCAAGGAGGCAACTCATTAACTGAATTTCGAACATCGACAACTGGGTAACCAAAAGACACAGGGACAAATGAGTAACCAAAGGGCCAACTCATTAACTGAAATTTCAAAGAGGCAACTCATTAACTGAAATTTTGAACATCGACAACTGGTTAACCAAATGTCAGAGCGACAAATGAGTAACCAAGCAGGCAACTGATTAACTGAAAACTTGTCATTCACATTTGGGACGGAATTCACGATGGGAATGTATTCGGCCCCCTTACCGGGCCTTGGGGTGCTGCTTTCCCGCTTGTGGAACCGAGTTGGGGTCGTCAAATGGCCTGGTGCATTGTTTGAAACACTGGTTAATGAGTTGTCAAGGTAGGAAATCATAGAACATAAGAGCAG